>NW_027189131.1:1187039-1459399 GCF_040958095.1 Procambarus clarkii
GAAAGTGACAAGGAAATCTGCGAGGCACTGAATGCCAGTTTCCATGGAGTGTTCACTACCGAGCCTGAGCAGCTCCCATTGTTGGAAGGGTTACCCTAGATGAAAGACTATCAGATAGAGGTGACAGCATAGGGGGTAATGAAACAGTTGACAACTCTAGATGCAACTAAAGCAGTTGGACCAGACAAGTATCACCGTGGATACTAAAAGACAGCACAGGCCCTCAGCGTGCCTCTGGCAATGATCTTAATGAGTCACTTATGTCAGGAGAATGCCCGTTGCTGGAAGAAGGCAATGTCGTACCGATCTTCAAGAAAGGAGATAGGGAGGAGGCACTTAACTACAGACCTGTATCACTGACAAGCATCCCTGTAAATACTGGAAAGAATATTAGGCTGCGACTGGTTGCACACCTGGAGAACATTAGGTTTGTGAACAAACATCAACATGGGTTCTGGACAGGGAAATCGTGCCTAACAAACCTTCTGGAATTCTATGATAAAATAACGAGGATAAGACAGGACAGAGATGGTTGGGCAGACTGCATATTTCTGGACTGCCAAAAAGCCTTTGATACAGTACCGCACATGAGACTGCTGTTCAAGCTCGAGAGGCAGGCGGGGTGAGGGAAAGGTCCTAGAATGGATAAGGAACTACCTAACAGGAGGAGCCAAGAGTTACGGTAAGGGGCGAGAAGTCGGACTGGCGAACAGTAACAAGTGGAGTACCACAAGGATCGGTGCTGGGACCAATTCTATTTCTTGTATATGTTAACGACATGTTTACAGGCGTAGAGTCCTACATGTCGATGTTTGCGGATGATGCAAAGTTGATGAGAAGAGTTGTGACAGATGAGGATTGCAGGATCCTCCAAGAGGACCTGAACAGATTGCAGAGATGGTCAGAGAAATGGCTACTAGAATTCAACATGAGCAAATGTAAAGTTATGGAAATGGTACTATGGAGATAGGAGACCAAAGGGACAGTACACAATGAAGGGAACAGCCTACCTGTAACGACGCGTGAAAGAGACCTGGGTTGACGTAACACCTAATCTATCTCCTGAGGCACATTTAATAGGATAACGACAGCAGCGTACTCTACACTGGCAAAGTTAGAAACATCATTCAGAACCTAAGTAAGGAGGCATTTAGGGCGCTTTACACTGCCTACGTAAGGCCAGTCTTAGAGTATGCCGCCTCATCATGAGTCCCCATCTGAAGAAGCATATAATGAAACTGAAAAGGTTCAGAGGTTTGCACGAGACTCGTCCAGAGCTACGAGGGATGGGGTATGAAGAGCGCCTGAGGGAACTGTGCCTTACGACACTAGAAGAGAAGGGAGAGGGGGGACATGAAAGGAACGTATAAGATACTCAGAGGAATTGACAGAGTGGACATAGACGAAATGTTCACACGGAATAGTAACAGAACGAGAGGACATGGATGGAAGCTTGAACTCAGATGAGTCACAGAGATGTTAGGAAGTTTTCTTTAGCGTGAGAGTAGTGGGGAATGGAATGCACTTCAGGAACAGGTTGTGGAAGCAATACTATTCATAATTTTAAAACCAGGTATGATAGGGAAATAGGACAGGAGTCATTGCTGTAAACAACCGATGCTCGAAAGGCGGGATCCAAGAGTCAATGCTCGATCCTGCAGACACAACTAGGTGAGTACATACACACACACACACACACACACACACACACACACACACACACACACACACACACACACACACACACACCACACACCACACACACACACACACAAAATAAGGCAAGAAAGAGAAGGGTGGGCAGATTACATATTTTTGGATTATCAGAAAGCCTTTGATACAGTGCCACACAAGAGGCTAGTGCGAAAGTTGGAGATGCAGGCTGGAGTGAAAGGGAAGGTACTCCGGTGGATAGAGGAGTCCCTAAGCAACTGGAGACAACGAGTCTGTGTGAGGGGTGAGGTCTCAGATTGGCGAGACGTCACAAGTGGAGTCCCGCAGGGGTCAGTCCTTGGACCTATACTGTTTCTGGTATATGTAAATGATCTCCCAGAGGGTATAGATTCGTTCCTCTCAATGTTTGCCGACAATGCAAAATTATGAGGAGGATTGAAACGAGGATGATAGTAGGAGGCTACAAGATGACCTAGATAGACTGAGTGAATGGTCCAACAAATGGCTGTTGAAGTTCAACCCGAGTAATGCAAAGTAATGAAACTAGGCAGTGGAAACAGGAGGCCAGACACAGGATACAGAATAGGAGACAAAGTACTTAATGAAACAGACAGAGAGAAAGATGTAGGAGTTGATATCACACCAAACCTGTCTCCTGAAGCCCACATAAAAAGAATAACGTCTGCGGCATATGCGAGGCTGGCTAACATCAGAACGGCGTTCAGGAACCTGAGTAAGGAATCATTCAGAATCTTGAACACCACATATGTAAGACCAATCCTGGAGTATGCGGCCCCAGCATGGAGCCCGTACCTTGGCAAGCACAAGACGAAGCTGGAAAAAGTCCAAAGGTATGCCTCTAGACTAGTATCAGAACTACGAGGCATGAGTTATGAGAAAAGGCTGCGGGAAATGAACCTTACGACACTGGAAGACAGAAGAGTAAGGGGGGACATGATCTCAACCTACAAAATCTTCAGGGGAATCGACCGGGTAAACAAGATGAACTATTCAACACTGGAGGGACGCGAACAAGGAGACACAGTGGAAGCTGAGTACCCATATGAGCCACAGAGACATTAGAAAGAACTTTTTCAGTGTCAGAGTAGTTAGTAAATGGAAAGCACTAGGAAATGATGTGGTGGAGGCTGACTCCATACACAGTTTCAAATGTAGATATGATAGAGCCCAGTAGGCTCAGGAATCTGTACACCAGTTGATTGACGGTTGAGAGGCGGGACCAAAGAGCCAAAGCTCAGCCCCCGCAAGCACAATTAGGTGAGTACAATTAGGTGAGTACACACACACATGTTTGCTGACGACGCCAAGATTATGAGAAGGATTAAGACTGAGGAGGACAGCTTGAGGCTTCAAAACGACCTGGACATGATGCAGGAATGGTCGAACAAATAGCTGTTAGAGTTTAACCCAAGCAAATGTAATGAAATGAAGATAGGGGTAGGAAGCAGGAGACCAGATACAAGGTATCATTTGGGAGATGAAATAATTCAAGAGTCAGAGAGAGAGAAAGACCTGGAGGTTGATATCACACCAGACCTGTCCCCTGAAGCTCATATCAAGAGGATAACATCAGCAGCATATGCCAGGTTGGCTAACATAAGAACGGCCTTTAGAAACTTGTGTAAGGAATCTTTCAGAACATTATATACCACATATGTCAGAAATCCTGGAGTATGCAGCTCCAGCATGGAATCCATATCTAGTCAAGCATAAGACTAAACTGGAAAAGGTTCAAAGGTTTGCCACCAGACTAATACCCGAGCTGAGAGGTATGAGCTACGAGGAGAGACTACGGGAATTAAACCTCACTTCGCTGGAAGACAGAAAAGTTAAGGGGGACATGATCACCACATTCAAGATTCTGAAGGGAATTGATAGGGTAGATAAAACAAGCTATTTAACACAAGGGGTACACGCACAAGGGGACACAGGTGGAAACTGAGTGCCCAAATGAGCCACAGAGATATTAGAAAGAACTTTTTTAGTGTCAGAGTGGTTGTCAAATGGAATGCATTAGGAAGTGATGTGGTGGAGGCTGACTCCATACACAGTTTCAAGTGTAGATATGATAGAGCCCAATAGGCTCAGGAATCTGTACACCTGTTGATTGACGGTTGAGAGGCGGGACCAAAGAGCCAGAGCTCAACCCCCGCAAACACAACTAGGTGAGTACACATACACACACACACACACACACACACACACACACACACACACACACACACACACACACACACACACAGCATGTCAGAGAACCCACAAGGATGAGAGGAAATGACGAACCAGAGAGACTCGACCTGGTCTTCACCCTGAACGACTCTGACATAAGAGAAATCGGTTTTGAGGCCCCAGTAGGAATGAGCGACCACAGTGTACTGGTGTTTGAGCACCTGATTGAAGAAGGGTTATTGAACTCGAGGAGGGATACGGAAACCAAAAGGTTAGCATACCGAAAGGGAAACTATGAGGAGATAAGAAAATTCCTAACAGATATAGCATGGGAAACAGAGCTCAGGGAAAGGACGGCCCAAGATATGATGGACTACATCACGCAAAAATGCAAGACGCAGCAAACAAGTTTGTCCCAGCCCAAAAGGAAAACAGTGAAATGAAGATGAGAAACCCATGGTTTAATCAGAGATGTAGGCTAGCTAAGCAGCAAAGTAAAAGGGCATGGAGAAACTATAGGAATAACAGGACACTGGAGAGCAGAGAAAGATACCAGAATGCCAGGAATGAATATGTCAGGATGAGAAGAGAGGCAGAAAGACAATACGAAAATGACATCGCAAGCAAGGCAAAGACTCAGCCTAAATTGCTGCATAGCCACATCAGGAGAAAAACAACAGTAAAGGAACAGGTTATGAAATTAAGGATAGGGGCGGAAGGATTCACTACAAATGACAAGGAAGTGTGTGAGGAACTGAATAAGAAATTCCAAGAGGTCTTCACCTTAGAACAAGGAGAAATCCCAGACATAAGAGAGGGAATAGCTAACCAGGAACCACTAGAAGAGTTTGAGATTACCAGCGGGGAAGTAAGGAAGTGTTTACTAGAGTTGGATGTGACAAAGGCTATATGCCCAGATGGAGTCTCCCTTGGATACTAAAGGAAGGAGCAGAAGAACCTCCCACTCTCCATAGTATATAACAAATCTCTGGCAACAGGGGAACTGCCAGAAATTTGGAAAGCAGCTAACGTAGTCCCGATATACAAGAAAGGGGATAGACAGGAGGCACTGAATTACAGGCCAGTGTCCCTAACCTGCATACCATGCAAGCTGATGGAGAATTATGCGAAGAAAGCTAGTGGAGCACCTGGAGCGAAAGAATTTTGTAACACAGCATCAACATGGATTCAGGATGGCAGGTCCTGCCTCACAGGGTTACTTGAATTCTACGACCAGGCAACAAAAATAAGGCAAGAAAGAGAAGGGTGGGCAGACTGCATATTTTTGGATTGTCAGAAAGCCTTTGATACAGTGCCACACAAGAGGCTAGTGAAAAAGCTGAAGATGCAGGCTGGAGTGAAAGGGAAGGTACTCCGTTGGATACAGGAGTACCTAAGAACAGGAGACAACGAGTCAGTGTGAGGGTGAGGTCTCAGATTGGCGAGACGTTACGAGTGGAGTCCCGCAGGGGTCAGTCCTTGGACCTATACTGTTTCTGATATATGTAAATGATCTCCCAGAGGGTATAGAATCGTTTCTCTCTATGTTTGCCGATGATGCAAAAATTATGAGGAGGATTGAAGCTGAGGACGATAGTAGGAGGCTACAAGATGACCTAGACATTCTGAGTGAATGGGCCAACAAATGGCTGTTGAAGTTCAACCCGAGTAAATGCAAAGTAATGAAACTAAGCAGTGGAAATAGGAGGCCAGACACAGGATACAGAATAGGAGAAGAAGTACTTAATGAAACGAACAGAGAGAAAGATCTAGGAGTTGATATCACACCAAACCTGTCTCCTGAAGCCCACATAAAAAGAATAACGTCTGCGGCATACGAGGCTGGCTAACATCAGAACAGCGTTCAGGAACCTGTGTAAGGAATCATTCAGAATCATGTACACCGCATATGTAAGACCAATCCTGGAGTATGCGGCCCCAGCATGGAGCCCGTACCTTGTCAAGCACAAGACGAAGCTGGAAAAAGTCCAAAGGTATGCCTCTAGACTAGTCCCAGAACTAAGAGGCATGAGTTATGAGGAAAGGCTGCGGGAAATGCACCTTACGGCACTGGAAGACAGAAGAGTAAGGGGAGACATGATCACAACCTACAAAATCCTCAGAGGATAAACAAGGATAAACTATTCAACACTGGTGGGACGCAAACAAGGGGACACAGGTGGAAAATGAGTACCCACATGAGCCACAGAGACGTTAGAAGGAATTTTTTCAGTGTCAGAGTAGTTAACGGATGGAATGCATTAGACAGTGATGTGGTGGAGGCTGACTCTATACACAGTTTTAAATGTAGATATGATAGATCCCAGTAGGCTCAGGAATCTGTACACCAGTTGATTGACAGTTGAGAGGCGGGACCAAAGAGCCAAAGCTCAAACCCCGCAAGCACAAATAGGTGAGCACACACACACACAATCACAAACAGGATTTGACTCCCTGGCGAGAAGCGACCATTCCTATCTCCCTCTCCTAGCTGACACGTTCCTCTCTCACGCTCTCCTCTCTCCTTCTCTCTCATTAGTTCCCCCCCTCTCTCTTCCTCTAACTCTCTCCCTCTCAACCACTCCCTCCCCCTCTCTCACTCACACTTGTCCCCCCCCCCATCTCTCTCTCTCCCCCTTCTCTCTCATTCTCTCCCCCTTCTCTCTCATCTCTCTCTCTCCCCCCCTTCTCTCTCATCTCTCTCTCTCCCCCCTTCTCTCTCATCTCTCTCCCCCCTTCTCTCTCATCTCTCTCCCCCCTTCTCTCTCATCTCTCTCCCCCCTTCTCTCTCATTCTCTCTCTCCCCCCTCCTCTCTCATCACTCTCCCCCCTTCTCTCTCATTCTCTCCCCCCTTCTCTCTCATCATCTCTCCCCCCTTCTCTCTCATCTCTCTCTCTCCCCCCTTCTCTCTCATCTCTCTCCCCCCTTCTCTCTCATCTCTCTCCCCCCTTCTCTCTCATTCTCTCCCCCCTTCTCTCTCATCTCTCTCCCCCCTTCCTCTCATCTCTCTCTCTCCCCCCTTCTCTCTCATCTCTCCCCCCCTTCTCTCTCATCTCTCTCCCCCTTCTCTCTCATCTCTCCCCCTCCTTCTCACTCATCTCTTTCCCCCCTTCTCTCTCATCTCTCTCTCTCCCCCCTTCTCTCTCATCTCTCTCTCTCCCCCCTTCTCTCTCATCACTCTCCCCCCTTCTCTCTCATCACTCTCCCCCCTTCTCTCTCATCTCTTTCCCTCCTTCTCTCTCATCACTCTCCCCCCTTCTCTCTCATCACTCTCCCCCCTTCTCTCTCATCTCTCTCCCCCCTTCTCTCTCATCTCTCTCCCCCTTCTCTCTCATCTCTTCTCCCCCCTTCTCTCTCATTCTACTCTCCCCCCTTCTCTCTCATCTCTCTCTCTCTCCCCACTTCTCTCTCATCACTCTCCCCCCTTCTCTCTCATCTCTCTCCCCCCTTCTTTCTCATCTCTCTCCCCCTTCTCTCTCATTTCTCTCCCCCCTTCTCTCTCATCTGTCTCTCTCCCCCCCTTCTCTCTCATCACTCTCCCCCCTTCTCTCTCAATCTCTTTCCCCCCTTCTCTCTCATCTCTCTCCCCTCCTCTCTCATCTCTCTCTCTCCCCCCCTTCTCTCTCATCACTCTCCCCCTTCTCTTCTCTCTCCCCCCTTCTCTCTCATCTCTCTCTCTCCCCCCTTCTCTCTCACCACTCTCCCCACTTCTCTCTCATCTCTTTCCCCCCTTCTCTCTCATCACTCTCCCCCCTTCTCTCTCCTCACTCTCCCCCCTTCTCTCTCATCACTCTCCCCCCTTCTCTCTCATCTCTCTCCCCCCCTTCTCTCTCATTTCTCTCCCCCCTTCTCTCTCATCTCTCTCTTTCCCCCCTTCTCTCTCATCACTCTCCCCCCTCCTCTCTCATCTCTTTCCCCCCTTCTCTCTCATCTCTCTCCCCCCTTCTCTCTCATTTCTCTCCCCCTTCTCTCTCATCTCTCTCTCTCCCCCCTTCTCTCTCGTCACTCTCCCCCCCTTCTCTCTCATCTCTTTCCCCCTTCTCTCTCATCTCTCTCCCCCCTTCTCTCTCATTTCTCTCCCCCCTTCTCTCTTATCTCTCTCCCCACTCCTCTTCTCTCTCATCTCTCCCCTTCTCTCTCATCTCTCCCCCTTCTCTCTCATCTCTCTCCCCCCTTCTCTATCATCTCTCTCCCCCCTTCTCTCTCTTCTCTCTCCCCTCCCCCTTCTCTCTCATCTCTCTCCCCCCTTCTCTCTCATCTCTCTCCCCCCCCTTCTCTCTCATCTCTCTCCACCCTTTCTCTCTCAACCCTCTCCCCCCTTCTCTCTCATCTCTCTCCCCCCCCTTCTCTATCATCTCTCTCATCCCTCTCCCTCCTTCTCTCTTATCTCTCTCCCCACCCCCCTTCTTTCTCATCTCTCTCAACTATCTCCCACCTATATCTCTCTCATAGGGAGAAAACATGTCTGGGAGACTGACTCGGGGAAGCAGCCACAGGAAGACAGACATGGGAGGGACAAACTCAGAGGATGGGGGGGGGGGGTAACAGGAAGCCTGGATTAAGGGAATATTCCACCAAATGTTGGATTAATTCAGTGAAGGACTGAGGGTAATGAGGGAGACAGTAACCAACCTGCAGGATGAACTAAGGGCAGTAAAGGATGAGATAAGAAGCCTGAAGGAGACTCCCTCCCCAATATAAGACACGAACTGAGATAGGAATGCTACTGTTGAGGGGAATTCTTCACCACAAAGCTCTTTTGCAGAACTGTTTAAAAAGAGCCCTGAAGCTAGGTCTGCAGTTAGGGAAGTTGCCATGGAAGTGGCTTCTCAGGATGCAGCTAAATGTACTGGCCAGCTGATAGAGGAGAAAAGAGCAGAAGTAATAGTAGGCATTAAGGAGCAAACAGGGACTGGTCCAATGGACAGGAGAGAGAAGGACAAAAATGAAGTTAATGAGATCCTTAATGGACTAAAGATGGAGAGGGCTGACCAAAAATATTGAAAAGGTTTTCAGGATCGGACGGTACAACAAGGACAGAGACCAACTGATAAAGGTGGTATTCAAAAGCAAGAGACTTGTTAGCAAGGAAGAGTGGACTAGCAAATGTACAGAAGTTCAAAAAATATTCGTACAGAGGGATATGACAAGTGACGAGAGAAGGAAGGCAGCATCCACAAAGAGGGAGCGCAGGGAGTGAAAGGAATCAGGGAGCCACAACCCTGAGCCCTACAATCCCAGAGGGGAGCGGGGAACCCTCCACAAGCAGCTCAACAGACACAGTGAGAGAAGCACCTCCCCCATCCTCCACCCAATAGTTGACCTACCTGCCCCAACCCATGGTGCCCAAGGTGCCCACCTTGGGTACCCTACCCCCACTGCCCCCTCCCCAGGAACTCCCATCTCCCCTACCCCACCAGGCCCTCCCTAATCCCCCATGCTCTCCCTTCTCCCCGACCCCCAAGCCCTCCATTCTCCCTTTCCCCAAACTCTCCAGTATCCCCCACCCGCTTGAGGCCTTTTTTCTCCCCCACCCTCCTAAACCCTTCCTGCTCTCCCACTCTCCTAAGCCCTCCCTTCTTCCTCAACCCCCTCAGCACTCCCTTTCCCCCCAACCTCACCCCCAAGCCCTCCTCCCTCTTATACACCCCCAAGCCCCCTATTTCCCCACATCCCTCCAAACCCTCCTTCCTCACACACCCCACCAAGCCTCCCCTTCTCCCACACTCCCCAAATCCTTCCCCCTCTCACCCACTCCCCCAAGCCTTCCCCTCTCACCCACCTCCCTCAAGCCTTTCCCTTGCCTCCCCACCCCCAAGTTCCTGCCCCTCCCCCCCCCCAAGCCTCCCCCACCTCCCCACCCCCTACACCACCCCTCCTCGTACTGGATCCTCCCAGCCCCCGCACAAACCAGATCCTCCAGGTCCCCCTTCATAGGTCCTCCCATCCCAGTCCATCCATGTTTCACTGCTTCAGGGGGATGCAAAAGGATCTGAGAAGGGACAGAAGAGAGTCAGTTTCAGGGTGATGTACTCAAACATTGATGGTATCACAAGCAAGGAAAGTGAACTAAGGGAAAGAGCACAAGAAGTGAGCCCAGATGTAATCGGCATCACAGAAACAAAACTCTCAGGAATCATAACAAATGCGGTGTTTCCCCAGGACTACACTGTAATAAGTAAAGAGAGGGAGGGAAGGGGAGGAAGTGGAGTGGCCCTACTAATGAGAAAAGAATGCAGTTTCAAGGAGATGGCCATCCCGGACTGCGAGGGATTCAGAAACTACATAACAGGCAACATGACAATGGGAGGACCACAAGTAGTAGTAGCTGTGATATATAACCCTCCACCAAATGACAGAAGACCAAGGCAAGAGTATGACAACAACAACATGGCAGTTAACACTATAATTGAGAAGGCAGTCTCTGCTGCCTGTAGAAATAGATCCCATCTGCTCATCATGAGGGAATTCAATCATGGAAGGATAGACTGGGAGAACAAGGATCTGCATGGAGGAGAGGATACATGGAGAAACAAGCTAATGGAGGTGAGGACAAGAAACTTTCCAAGCCAACATGTCAAGGAACCCACTAGGATGAGAGGTAATAATGAACCAGCAAGACTCAACCTAGTCTTCACTCTGAACGACTCCGACATAAGGGAAATCGGTTCTGAGGCCCCAGTAGGAATGAGCGACCACAGTACACTGGTGTTTGAGTATCTGGTTGAAGAAGGGTTAATGAACTTGAGGAGCGGCACTGAAAACAAAAGGCTAGCTTTCCGTAAGGGAAACTACGAGGAGATAAGAAGATTCCTAACAGATATAACATGGGAAACAGAGCTCAGGGGTATGAGCCCAAGACTACATCAGACTGGACCACATCACTCAGAATGGCAAGGAGGCAGCAAACAAGTTTTTCCCAGTCCTAAAGGAAGACAACGACATGAAGATGAGAAACCCATGGTTTAATCAGAGATGTAGACTAGCTAAACAGCAAAGTAAAAGGGCATGGAGAAACTATAGAAATAACAGGACACTTGAGAGCAGAGAAAGATACCAGAGTGCCAGGAATGAATATGTCAGGATGAGAAGAGAGGCAGAAAGACAATAGGAAAATGACATCGCGAGCAAGGCAAAGACTCGGCCTAAATTGCTGCACAGCCACATAAGGAGAAAAACAACAGTAAAGGAACAGGTAATGAAATGAAGGATAAGGGCAGAAGGTTTCACTACAAACGACAAGGAAGTGTGTGAGGAACTGAATACGAAATTCCAGGAGGACTTCACCTCAGAGCAAGGAGAAATTCCAGAGATAAGAGAGGGAATAGTTAACCAGGAACCACTAGAAGAGTTTGAGATTACCAGTGGGGAAGTAAGGAAGTTGTTACTAGAGTTGGATGTGACCAAGGCTATAGGCCCAGATGGAATCTCCCCTTGGATACTAAAGGAAGGAGCAGAAGCACTGTGCTTGCCACTCTCCATAGTGTATAACAAATCGCTGGCAACAGGGGAGCTGCCAGAAATTTGGAAAACAGCTAATGTAGTCTAGATATACAAGAAAGGGGATAGACAGGAGGCACTTAACTCCAGGCCAGTGTCCCTAACCTGCATACCATGCAAGCTGATGAAGAAGATTGTGTGAAGGAAGCTAGTGGAACATCTGGAGCGAAGTTGACTTTGTAACACAGCTTCAACATGGGTTCAGGGATGTCAAGTCCTTTCTCACAGGGTTACTTGAATTCTACAACCAAGCAACAAAAATCAGGCAAGAAAGAGAGGGATGGACAGACTGCATATTTTTGGATTGCCAGAAAGCCTTCGATTCAGTACCACACAAGAGGCTAGTGAAAATGCTGTAGATGCAGGCTGGAGTGAAAGGGAAGGTACTCCATTCGATAAGAGAGTACCTAAGCCACAGAAGACAACGAGTCACTGTGAGGGGTGAGGTCTCAGATTGGCGAGACGTCACAAGTGGAGTCCCGCAGGGGTCAGTCCATGGACCTATACTGTTTCTGATATATGTATATAATCTCCCAGAGGGTATAGCCTCATTTTTCTCAATGTTTGCTGATGATGCAAAAATTATAAGGAGGATTGAAACAGAGGAGGATAGTAGGAGGCTACAAGATGACCTGAACAGATTGATTGAATGGTCAAACAAATGGCTGTTGAAGTTCAACCCGAGTAATTGCAAAGTAATGAAACTAGGCATAGGAAACAGAAGACCAGACACAGGATACATAATAGGAGAGGAAGTACTCCATGAAACGGACTGAGAAAAAGATCTAGGGATTGATATCACCCCAAACCTGTCTCCTGAAGCCCACGTAAAGAGAACTACGTCTGCGACATATGCGAGGCTGGCTAACATCAGAACCACAATCAGGAACCTGTGTAAGGAATCATTTAGAATCTTGTATACCACATATGTAAGACCAATCCTGGAGTATGCAGCCCCAGCATGGAGCCCGTACCTTGTCAAGCACAAGACGAAGTTGGAAATGTTTCAGAGGTATGCCACTGGACTAGTCCCAGAACGAAAAGGCATGAGTTACGAGGAAAGGATGTTAGAGATGCACCTAAGGTAAGGTAGTTATCAAAAGAAGGCACCAAACCAGGAAAGCTATGTAGCACCATCAAAGTGCGAAATAATCAGAGGGCGCTAAATATCACCAAGAATGCCAATACGAGAACAGAAACGCATAAGGTGAACAATATCAAAAGTATCAGATTCACCAAGATTTCTATCAAGGGACAAGTGACCGTGAGGGACGGTCAGAAAGCAAGACACGTTCATCCTGGAAGTCAGGACATTCAACAAGGATAGGCACAACTGTAAGAGGGACAACACAATTTGGACAATAAGGAGCAGGGCGGCGCTCCATTAAGTGACCGTAGGTTAAGCGAATATGGCCTATCTGCAGCCTTGCCAAGCAGTTTCCCACCGCCGGTTATGGTGGTAGGAGGAAGGCCACGGGGACACACTACGTTTGAGAGTGCGCAGCTTGTTACTAACTACAGAGGAACAACAACCCTGCCAACGGGCAAGGATGGAGGAATGAATAACAGGATAACAGTTGGAATAACGAATACCTTTACGGGAGATGGGACAAGAACGGATAGCGTCCTTAGCGGCAGCATCCGCACACTCATTTAAAGAAACACCAATATGGCTGGGAACCCAGCAAGACTCTACTGATTTAAATTTACTAGAAATAAGAAACAGCCAGTGTTGAATCTCGATGACCACCGGATGGACAGGATTAAAGGAGCCTAGAGCCATGAGGGCACTACGAGAGTCAACTACAACCACAAAGGAGGAACGACAATGAAAAAGCAAAAGACGGAGAGCATAGAGAATAGCATAAAGTTCTGCTGTGAAGACGCTAGCCTCCGAAGGGAGGCGACACATATAAGTGCGGTCAGGAAAAGCAACAGAGTAGCCCACACCGTCCGCAGACTTAGACCCATCGGTGAAGACGGAAATAGAGTGAGAGTGTGAAGAAAAGTGCTCAGGGAAAAGGCGTTTCAGAACCGTAGGAGGGGTAAAAGCTTTAGTGAAGCAAGTCAAGGACGTACAAAACTTTGGAAGGGAAATCTCCACGAAGGCAAGGAAGGAACAATACGAGTAGAAACATTAGAAATATGAACAGAAAGAGAGTCCTGTAAGCGAGATAACAGGACAGAAAGAGGGAGGCGATGAAGAGGAACAAGAACCACAGAAGGGGTAAAAGTTAAAGCACGACAGAAGCGAGAGGAAGGATGTTGTAAGGACCGCGCAAGATACCGAGGACAGTAGCGATCACAGCGGTCCTGGAGAGAGAGGAAGCCAGTGTCAACATACAAACTGAGGGTTGGAGTTGAACGAAATGCACCAGAGCTGAGACGCAACCCAGCACGGTGCAAAGCATCAAGATGGTGAAGAGTAGAAGGAGAAGCAGAAGAGTATGCAGGGCAACCATAATCGAGTTTAGACAGGACGAGAGAGGAGTGCGAATAGAGGAGCGTGCATCTATCCGCTCCCCAAGAAGTATGGGACAAAACCTTAAGTAGGTTAAGGGCCTTAGAGCATTCAACTTGGAGGTAAGAGATATGGGGCTGACCAAGACAAACGAGTGTCAAAGATTAACCCCAAAAGGTTAGCGGAATCCCTGTACACAATGGGATGACCATAAAGCGACAAAGAGGGACGAAGAACGACATGCTTACGAGTAAAAGCCATAGCACAAGTCTTAGACGCAGAGAACTTGAAGCCATGATTGGTGGCCCAAGACGACATGGCATCAATCACAAGTTGAAGCCGCCGTTGAAGGAGAGGCAAATCATCACCCTGACAGCAAAGGGTAAGATTGTCAAGAAAGAGAGTGGAGTAGACACCAGAAAGAAGAGAGGAAAGAAGACCGTTGAGGGCAACTAGAAAAAGAGTAGTGCTCAGAACACTTCCCTGGGGTACACCTTCATACTGACGAAAAGGGGCAGAGAGAGTGGTACCAAGCCGCACACGAAAGGAACGACGAGAGAGGAAACTCTGGAGGAAGAGAGGGAGATTCCCACGAAGGCCAAAAGAATGAAGTTAAGACAGAATATGATACTGCCAGATAGTGTCGTAAGCCTTTTCCAGGTCAAAAAGTACGGCCACAATGGAGGTTTTCGCAGCAAAAGCAGTACGAATATAGACCTCCAAGTTCACTAGGACATCTGTTGTGCTGCGGCACTTGCGAAAACCAAATTGAGAAGGGGAGAGGTGGTGATAGAGTTCTAAGAACAACATCAAATGAACGTTTACCATACGTTCAAAGAGCTTGCAAACACAACTCTTGAGGGCAATAGGGTGGAAGTCCTTGGGGGATGACCCCAGAGACCCTGGCTTCCGAACAGGGAGGACAACAGCATCGAGCCAGTCTTCAGGGACTGACGACGACTCCCAGACCCGATTGTACAGACTCAGTAAATACTAAGACGTGTACGGAGGGAGTTGGCGAAGCATTTCATAATGAATGCCATCGGAGCCCACTGCCGTAGAACCGCAGAAGGCTAGGGCAGACTGAAGCTCAGAGAGAGAGAAGGGATCATTAATGGGAAGGCGAAGATGAGTACAGAAATTTAAAGGACGAGATTCAAGAACAGGCTTACGAAGAAGGAAGGATTGGGGAAGATGAGAACCAGAACTAACAGATGAAATGTGGGAACCCAGTTCAGTCGCGACCTGCAACGGGTCCGCCATAAGAGCACCACGGAGGTGAAGGACCGGCGAGACATCGGGAACGAACTTACCTGCAATGATGTGGATACGATTCCAGACCAATGGTAGAGAAGTCTCGGACGTAACGGTGGAGACATAAGATATCCAGCAAGAACGTTTAGCCGCACAGATGGTCCTACGGGCCACCGCACTTGCCTTCCGAAACAAATGAAAAGACCCAACCATCTGCCGGTGGCGATGTCTCTTCCAGGCTGCACGCTTACTGCGGACAGCACGAGCACAGTCCACATTGCACCAGGGAACGCACTTTCGCGTTCCCGGAGAGGAAGAGCGAGGAATAGAGAGGAGGGCAACGTCGAAGACAATGTCATGAAAAAGAAGGAGGGTGTGAGGGAGAGGTAGAACGGAGAAGCCGGAAATAGTAGCACGGAGAGTAAAGAGGCGGCAGTCAGCCTCGGCAAACCGCCACCTAGGGAAGGAGAGAGGAGGGTGAAAAGAGAGAAAAAGGAACAAGGATAGGAAAATGGTCACTGCCATGGAGGTCATCAATGACTCGCCACCCAAAATCTAAGGAAAGTGGTGACGAGCACAGAGAAAGATCGAGACAGGAAAGGGAGCAAGTCAGAGAATCCAAATGAGTGGGCTCACGAGAATTATTAAGAAGGGACAGGGAAGAAAAGAGGATCAAAGGTTCAAGGAGGCGACCCCGGGTGTTTGTCAGCACATCACCCCATAATGCATGACGTCTAGGAAGAGTCTAGGAAGTGTTTAAGATCAAGAAGAGAAAGTGGGACAGTGGGGGGAAGATAAATGGAACAAACCGTGTACCATTTACGCACAAAGACACGGGCAGCAGAACAGTGTAGGGGCGAGGAAAAAAGTAAGGGGATGAAGGGAACGTCTGAGCGAATCAAGAGAGCAGAAGAGTTATGGGCCCCCAGCAACAGCTTTGAGAAAAGAATAGCCACGGAAGCAACCAGGACGAGCACCAAGCATCAGCCCCTGAAGACAGACACAAAGGGGCAAAAACTGTGAAATTAGAAGCTGGAGGTCAAGGAAATTGGCGTAATATCCATGGATGTTCCATTGAAGAATAGACATTGACAAAAAGAGAAAGGATAGCATCAGAGAGCAAAGAAGAAACAAAGGTGAAAAAGGAACACAGAACGTAAAAGAAGCACAAGGTCAGCGAAGTCAGGGTTAGGGGCATGGGTCAAATGAGTAAAGAAGAAGGGAAAGAAGCGGGAGGGCAGACCAGAGATGGACGAGCAGGGTCTGGAGGAGGAGAAGGAAGAAAAAGAGGAGGAGGAGGAAGAGGAGTGGCAGAAAGAGGGGAGCGCACCTCAGCAAGGGCAGTAACCGAGACGGAACCGGGGGCTAAAGAAGCGCCCACAGTAGGAACAGGGGGCTCCACCTCCGAAGCGGGAGGGGAAGGAACGATAAAATCAGAGATAAGGGGTGAAGAAGAAAGCGAAGCCTTCTTACTTACCGGGGAGAAGGAAGGAGAGAAACCAGGTTTCCGCTTCTGACTCAAAGAGACAGGTGTCTTAGCTGCAATGTACTAGGCAACAGACTCTAGTGTCTCGATAGGAGAAGAAGAGCGAGAGCGAACAACACGACCACCAGGAGAGCGATGGACATTGGCCGGCACAGTCAGGCAGCGTGGAGAGCCAAGAGACGGAGGAGAATGACGGGAAGGAGGACCAGAGGGAGAGAAGAAAGAAGACACAGGAGATATGACAGACTAGGTAGAAAGTAGGGGAACCCTAGACAGAGAACCAGGAGGGGTGTGAGAGTTTGAGTTTTTGTAAACTTGTGAGAAGTTTTGGAATAAATTGAAATTGGTATAAGGAATTTTAGCTCTGAAAATTTCTAAGAATTTTCTTTATTCTTTAACCTTTATTCCTGTCGTGATATTCAACTAGGTCGCCTGCGGAAGGACTTGCTTAGCTAACACACCAGTGTAGTAAACAGCTCATTCCTCAGTTTGGGACCATGTATGAACAATTGACTAGGCGCGAGCAAACGCCGAGACCCCAATGAAAATTGAAATCCCCCCCACTAGGCCGCTGACCTTCGCCAATCGCCGAAGCGAATCTAACGAGTAAGTCACGGGCTCTCACAACAATAATTTATTGTTGTGTGGTGCCGTATATTTGATCCAAAGCTCAGAAAATTAGTCTCAATTTTATTAGTCGAGTGTGAAGAACATTTGCATAACAATAATAATGTGTGGGGTGTAACGAAAAGACAGTGTTAACCATAACAACTTAGTTTATTCAATAAAGTACTAACTACTACAACAAAACAAAAAGAAATGTCAATGACGTTACTCGAAATCCTTCCTGTGACACTATCAATGACAGCTAGACACCAGCCCCTCGGACTGCATAATGAACTAACTCGAACATAAGCGTGACCACAGAGGAATCAACAAGAAACAAGAACTAACAGATCTATAATCACAACTACAACAAATGACACAGTAGGTTCTGAAATACGTCTCCAGTAACCTCCTAACTGTTCTACGCCACAGTGCAGTCTACACCTGCAACAGCGGTTGCAATGCAATCAAATCAGTAGTCTTTCAATGACAACAATAACTTATGGGTTCACTGGCAACTCCAGCACCCTTCCTCAAATTAATCCTTACGTTAACACTCCGTCCCACAGACGATCAACAATCAATAACAATTGATTTACGTTAATAACACAATAACATTTACGTTAATAACAAGGTAACATTTACGTTAAATTAACAACTCTTACAACTGTCACTAATAACGCGGAAATTACACAACACTACCAGTCGAGCATTCAGTGAGAAAATCCCATTAATCCCTGTACTTCCAGACAGCTGATTAATCTCTTTACTAGTTACGTTAATTTACGTTAATCGGTTACTAATCACTCAGCGATGGTAAACTCTGATTTACAATGTCCAAAGTGCTAAGAGAACGGTAATCACTCGTGATTACCTTTAGAGTAATTAATTACTATCCTCAAGATCAATAATTAAACAATTAAAATACGCAACCTTTCACACTGGCTCAGCAATTTACATTAAGGTATGAATTCCGTCTAAGCCTTCCATACTCAGACCAATTCAGGTGGCTAATAACAGTAATTAGCACCACGTTTACGTTATTCTAAAATGACGTTACTCCTACCACGAGTCAATCAAGTGCCGGTACTTCCGGGCAGATAACGACGTTACGTTAATGGAACAATGTAGCCTTCGTGTGAGTCGATCAAACAAGGATCGAGGTTAATTACTTTGACTTCCTGAAACACGTCAATTACCCGGCCCACTGACCGTTAATTACGACAGACAATACTCGAATTCTTATCTGGCTGATGGCTAGGCTCCTTGAGACTACCGTAGCTGCTTGCAGGAAAGTATATTAACCCAAACGTATTCTACGTTACTCAAATTGTCAAAGAACAAATTCCCTTAAAGCAATGGGCGTTCCCTTGGTTACGTTATATTAATTGCCTCGCAATCACCTCACTGAATACTGGACTTCGATGTCCTACCAGATAACCAGGAGAATATATTTGTATCCATCTCTCTCTCTCTTCTCCTTTCTAGTGAGTACATTTGGAGAGCTTTGAAAAGATCCCAATAATTTAGGTGCTTTATCGCGTCTATGCGTGCCGTATATGTTCTCTGTATTCCCGTCATTTCAACAATCTCTCCTGCTCTGAAGGGGAAAGTGAGTACTGAGCAGTACTCGAGACGGGACAACGCAAGTGATTTGATTAGTACAACCATTGTGATAGGATCCCTGGATTTGAAAGTTCTTGTAATCCATCCTATAATTTATCTGGCTGATACAATATTTGCTCAATAAACGTTAGGTCGTCAGACATCATTATTCTCAAATCCTTGACATGCTGTTTTCCTACTATGTGCAGATTTGATTGTGTTTTGTGCCCTGTATTATGTTTCGGATCCTCATTTTTACTGTACCTGAGTACCTGGAATTTATCACTGTCAAACATCATGGTATTTTCTGTTGCCCAATCGTAAACTTTATTAATATCTGCTTGCAGTTTTTCAATGTCTTCAGCAGAGGTAACTTTCGGTGTTAAGAGGTGTCATCTGCAAAGGATGACAAGAAGCTGTGACTTGTATTTTAGTCTATATCTGATATGAGAATAAGGAAAAGCAGTGGTGAAAGGACCTTGCACCACTGTTTGGTGCAAGGAGTGGTTTTGTACCTTGAGGTACAAAATTTTTAACTGCGCTTGGACTCGATTTTATTTGACAGACTGTTACTCTCTGTGTTCTGTCTGGCATTCTAAAGAGCCAGACCCCTGCAACCCCAACTAAGCGAGTACAAATAGGTGAATACTCCCATTAAAAAGTGTACACAAATTCATGACCAAAATACACACACACACACACACACACACACACACACACACACACACATACACACACACACACACATACACACACACACACACACACAATTTGTGTACACTGCTGGGTCTCGCAGGGTCTCGCAGCTGAATGGACAGCGCTTGGGGGTCGTAATCCTAAGGGCCCGGGTTCGACTCCCGGCGGAGGCGGAAACAATTGGGAAGTTTCTTTCATCTTTATAGGGGCCTCGTAGCCTGGTGGATAGCGCGCAGGATTCGTAATTCTGTGGCGCGGGTTCGATTCCCGCCCGAGGCAGAAACAAATGGGCAAAGTTTCTTTCACCCTGAATGCCCCTGTTACCTAGCAGTAAATAGGTACCTGGGAGTTAGTCAGCTGTCACGGGCTGCTTCCTGGGGTGTGTGTGTGTGTGTGGTGTGGAAAAAAAAATAGTAGTTAGTAAACAGTTGATTGACAGTTGAGAGGCGGGCCGAAAGAGCAAAGCTCAACCCCCGTAAAAACACAACTAGTAAACACACACACACACACACACACACACACACACACACACACACACACACACACACACACACACACACACACACACACACACACACACACACACACACACACACACACACACACACACACACACACACCAAAGGACAAGAGGTCCAGGAAAGAAGACTTGATTACAGAAAAGGGGACTACAGAAGGATAAGGGACTACCTGGGAGAAGTGCAGTAGGAGGAAGAACTTGGAGGAAAAACAGGGTATAATACAGGGTACAAAACACAAGGTATGATGAACCAAGTCATATGGAAATGCAAGGAGGCTGAAGAGAGATTTATTCCAACAGTAAAGGAAAAAAGCAGGAGGGAATATAATAACCCATGGTTTAATAGACAGTGTCAGGAAGCAAAGGTGAAAAGCAGGAGGGAGTGGAGGAAGTACAGAAGACAAAGGACAGAGGACAACAGAATTAGATGTAACAGAGCTAGGAATGATTACATTAACATAAGACGAGTGTCGGAAAGAAATTATGAGAATGATATTGCGATCAAAGGAAAAAAGCAACCTAAATTACTACATAGGCAAATAAGAAGGAAGATGTCGGTAAATGACCAAGTGACAAGACTGAGGAAAACAGAAGGGGCATATGCAGAAAGCGACAAAGAAATCTGCGAGGTACTGAATGCAAGTTTCCATGGAGTGTTCACAACCGAGCCTGAGCAGCTCCCATTGTTAGAAGCGATTACCCTAGATGAAAGACTATCAGATATAGAGGTGACAGCAGAGGAGGTAATGAAACAGTTGACAACACTGGATGCAAGTAAAGCTGTTGGACCAGACAAAGTATCACCGTGGATACTTAAAGAGGCAGCGCAGGCTCTCAGCGTGCCTCTGGCAATGATCATTAATGAGTCACTTACGTCGGGAGAATTGCCCAGTTGCTGGAAGGAGGCAAATGTCGTACCGATTTTCAAGAAAGGTATCACTGACAAGCATCCCCTGTAAAATACTTGAAAGAATAATTAGGCTAAGATTTGTTGAGCACCTGGAGAGCATTGGGTTTGTAAACAAGCACCAACATGGGTTCTGGACAGGGAAATCATGCCTAACAAACCTTTTAGAATTAAATGATAAAGTAACAAGGATAAGGCACGACAGAGAAGGCTGGGCAGACTGCATATTTCTTGACTGCCAAAAGGCCTTTGATACAGTACCGCACATGAGACTGCTATACAAACTTGAGAGGCAGGCAGGAGTAAGCGGAAAGGCCCTAGCATGGGTGAGGAACTACCTAACAGGAAGGTGCCAGAGGGTAATGGTAAGGGGCGAGAAGTCGAACAGGCGAACAGTAACAAGTGGAGTACCTCAAGGATCGGTGCTGCGACCAATCCTCTTTCTAATTTACGTAAATGATATGTTTACAGGAGTGGAATCATACATGTCAATGTTTGCGGATGACGCAAAATTAATGAGAAGAGTTGTGACAGACGAGGATTGTAGGATCCTCCAAGAGGACTTAAACAGGTTGCAGAGATGGTCAGGGAAATGGCTACTGGAGTTTAACACCAGTAAATGTAAAGTTATGGAAATGGGATCAGGTGACAGGAGACCAAAGGGACAGTACACAATGAAGGGGAACAGCCTACCTGTAACGATTCGAGAAAGAGACCTGGGAGTGGATGTGACACCTAATCTAACTCCTGAGGCACACATAAATAGGATAACGACAGCAGCGTACTCTACACTGACGAAACTTAGAACTTCATTCTGAAACCTAAGTGAGGAGGCTTTTAGGGCGCTTTACACTGCCTACGTGAGACCCGTCTTAGAGTATGCCGCGCCATCATGGAGCCCCCACCTGAAGAAACACATAAGGAAACTGGAGAAGGTTCAGAGGTTTGCGACGAGGCTTGTCCCAGAGTTACGAGGGATGGGATATGAAGAGCGTCTGAAGGAACTGTACCTTACGACACTAGAGAAAAGAAGGGAGAGAGGAGATATGATAGGGACATATAAAATACTCAGGGGAATTGACAAAGTGGAAATAGATGAAATGTTCACACGTAATAATAACAGAACGAGGGGACATGGGTGGAAACTGGAAACTCAGATGAGTCACAGAGATGTTAGGAAGTTTTCTTTCAGCGTGAGAGTAGTGGAAAAACGGAATGCACTTGGAGAACAGGTTGTGGATGCAAACTCTATTCATACTTTTAAAATTAGGTATGATAGGGAAATGGGACAGGAGTCATTGCTGTAAACAACCGATAGCTGGAAAGGTGGGATCCAAGAGTCAATGCTCGATCCTGCAAGCACAAATAGGTGAGTACAAATAGGTGAGCACACACACACACACAGAGGAAAGGCGGTGGCGTTGCTGTGCTGGTGAAAGAACACCTAAAGGTGAACGAAATAGTGACTGCCAATCCACAAGAAGTTGACATAATAGCACTAGAGATCTGCCATGAGGATGATAAACTAATGATCATAAATGCATATAGTCCACCGCTAAGCAGCACATGGTCAAAGGAGGAGCTAGATAGTAAACGAGAAGGTCTTATAACAATATTGAGAGAGATCATAGCTAGGGCGGATAACGATAGTTCATGACTGTTGATAGTCGGCGAGTTCAACTTGAAATCCAGAGACTGGTAAGCATGTGAAGCTAAAACAGAAGATTTCTGGACCTGTAAATTTGTAGACCTCATCCTGGAAACATTCTTGTCTCAACATGTTAAACAAGCTAGGGGCCTCGTAGCCTGGTGGATAGCGCGTAGGACTCGTAATTCTGTGGCGCGGGTTCGATTCCCGCACGAGGCAGAAACAAATGGGCAAAGTTTCTTTCACCCTAAATGCCCCTGTTACCTAGCAGTAAATAGGTACCTGAGAGTTAGTCAGCTGTCACGGGCCGCTTCCTGGGGGTGGAGCCCTGGTCGAGGACCGGGCCGCGGGGACACTAAAGCCCTGAAATCATCTCAAGATTACCTCAAGATAAGCTACGAGGATGAGGGAAGGGGACGTTCCCTCCATGCAAGATTAGATATTTATCAGGAAGGAGGAAGAAATATTTGACATTCAGTACCTTCCTCCCCTGGGTAAAAGTGACCATGTCTTTTTGGGAATAAAGTATGCAATGCGTTATAATCTGGAAGAAAATATGACGGTCGATGCAAATGAAAAACCTGACTTCAGGAGAGGACATTATGGCAACCTTAGAAAAATTTTTATTGAGTATAATTGGACAGACTTGTTGCTAGGCAAAGAAGTGAATGAGATGTATGTCAGGTTTTGTGAAATATATGATAAAGGCACAAAAAAATGTATACCAAAACAGAGAAGCAGAACTAGGAAACATGATTGGTTCAACAGAAAGTGCGAGAGGGCCAGAGCCCAAAAGACACAAAAATGGAATCAATACAGGAAGAGGCCAAACCCCCAAACATACCAGCAATACAAAGATGCGAGAAACCACTACACGGCAGTGAGGAGAGAGGCAGAAAGAAATTTTGAAAAAGGGATTGCAGACAAATGTAAGACAGAACCAGGTCTATTCTATAAATTTATAAACAACAAATTGCAGGTAAAGGATAATATTCAGAGGTTGAAAAGGGAAATAGATTCACGGAAAATGAAAAGGAAATGTGTGAAACATTAAACGAAAAGTTCCAAAGTGTGTTTGTACAAAATGAAATCTTCAGGGAACCAGATACAATAAGAATTCCAGAGCACATAGAGGTGTCTAGAGACGAAGTGGAAAAAATGCTCAAGGAGCTAAATAAGAACAAAGCAGTTGGTCCAGATGGGGTTTCACCATGGGTTCTGAGAGAATGTGCACCTGAGCTCAGCATTCCTCTTCAACTGATTTTTCAGGCATCCCTGTTTACAGGAGTTGTAGCTGATGTGTGGAAAAAGGCTAACATAGTTCCAATCTACAAAAGTGGAAGCAGGGAAGACTCCCTTAATTATAGACCAGTATCATTGACAAGTGTAATAGTCAAAATATTGGAAAAAATAATTAAATCTAAATGGGTAGAACACCTGGAGAGAAATGATATAATATCAGACAGACAGTATGGTTTTCGATCTGGAAGATCCTGTGTATCGAATTTACTCAGTTTCTATGATCGAGCAACAGAGATATTACAGGAAAGAGATGGTTGGGTTGACTGCATCTATCTGGACCTAAAAAAGGCTTTCGACAGAGTTCCACATAAGAGGTTTTTCTGGAAACTGGAAAATATTGGAGGAGTGACAGGTACGCTTCTAACATGGATGAAAAATTTTCTGACATAGAAAAATGAGGGCTGTGATCAGAGGCAATGTATCGGACTGGAGAAATGTCACAAGTGGAGTACCACAGGGTTCAGTTCTTGCACCAGTGATGTTTATTGTCTACATAAATGATCTACCAGTTGGTATACAGAATTATATGAACATGTTTGCTGATGATGCTAAGATAATAGGAAGGATAAGAAACTTAGATGATTGTCATGCCCTTCAAGAAGACCTGGACAAAGTAAGTACATGGAGCGCCACTTGGCAAATGGAATTTAATGTTAATAAATGCCATGTTATGGAATGTGAAATAGGAGAACATAGACCCCACACAACCTATATATTATGTGAGAAATCTTTAAAGAATTCCGATAAAGAAAGAGATCTAGGGGTGGTTCTAGATAGAAAACTATCACCTGAGGACCACATAAAGAATATTGTGCGAGGAGCCTATGCCACGCTTTCTAACTTCAGAATTGCTTTTAAATACATGGATGGCGATATACTAAAGAAATTGTTCACGACTTTTGTTAGGTAAAAGCTAGAATATGCAGCAGTTGTGTGGTGCCCATATCTTAAGAAGCACATAAACAAACTGGAAAAGGTGCAAAGACATGCTACTAAGTGGCTCCCAGAACTGAAGGGCAAGAGCTACGAGGAGAGGTTAGAGGCATTAAATATGCCAAAACAAGAAGACAGAAGAAAAAGAGGTGATATGATCACTACATACAAAATAGTAACAGGAATTGATAAAATCTATAGGGAAGATTTCCTGAGACCTGGTACTTTAACATCAAGAGGTCATAGATATAAACTAGCTAAACACAGATGCAGAAGAAATATAAGTAAATTCACTTTCGCAAACAGAGTGGTAGACGGTTGGAACAAGTTAGGGGAGAAGGTGGTGGAGGCCAAGACCGTCAGTAGTTTCAAAGCGTTATATGACAAAGAGTGCTGGGAAGACGGGACACCACGAGCGTAGCTCTCATCCTGTAACTACACTTAGGTAATTACACACACACACACACACACACACACACACACACACACACACACACACACACACACACACACACATTCCTGAGCCTACTGGGCTCTGTCATATCTACATTTGAAACTGTGTATGGAGTCAGCCTCCACCACATCACTTCCTATTGCATTCCATTTACTAACTACTCTGACACTGAGAAAGAACTTTTTCAGTGTCAGAGTAGTAGTAAATGGAATGCATTAGGAAGTGATGTGGTGGAGGCTGACTCCATACACAGTTTCAAATGTAGATATGACAGAGCCCAGTAGGCTCAGGAATCTGTACATCAGTTGATTGACGGTTGAGAGTCGGGACCAAAGAGCCAGAGCTCAACCCCCGCAAACACAACTAGGTGAGTACACACTCATAAATGTACTCACCTAGTTGTGTTTGCGGGGGTTGAGCTCTGGCTCTTTGGTCCCTCCTCTCAACCGTCAATCAACAGGTGAACAGATTCCTGAGCCAATTGGGCTCTATCATATCTACACTTGAAACTGTGTATGGAATCAGCCTCCACCACATCACTTCCTAATGCATTCCATTTGTCAACCACTCTGACACTAAAAAAGTTCTTTCTAATATCTCTGTGGCTCATTTGGGCACTCAGTTTCCACCTGCGTCCCCTTGTACGTGTGCCCCTTGTGTTAAATAGCCTGTCTTTATCTACCCTATCAATTCCCTTCAGAATCTTGAATGTGGTGATCATGTCCCCCCTAACTCTTCTGTCTTCCAGCGAAGTGAGGTTTAATTCCCGTAGTCTCTCCTCGTAGCTCATACCTCTCAGCTCGGGTACTAGTCTGGTGGCAAACCTTTGAACTTTTTCCAGTTCAGTCTTATCCTTGACTAGATAGGGATTCCATGCTGGGGCTACATACTCCAGGATTGGCCTGAAATATGTGTTATACAAAGTTCTGAATGATTCTTTACACAAGTTTCTGAATGCCGTTCGTATGTTGGCCAGCCTGGCATATGCCGCTGATGTTATCCTCTTGATATGTGCTGCAGGAGACAAGTCTTGCGTTATATCAACCCCCAAGTCTTTTTCTTTCTCTGACTCCTGAAGAATTTCCTCTCCCAGATGATACCTTGTATCTGCCCTCCTGCTCCCTACACCTATCTTCATTACATTACATTTGGTTGGGTTAACCTCTAACAACCACTTGTTCGACCATTCCTTCAGCTTGTTTAGGTCTTCTTCAAGCCTCAAACAGTCCTCTTCTGTCTTAATCCTTCTCACAATTTTGGCATCGTCCGCAAACATTGAGAGAAATGAATCTATACCCTCAGGGAGATCATTTACATATATCAGAAACAAGATAGGACCGAGTACAGAGCTCTGTGGGACTCCACTGGTGACTTCACGCCAATCGGAGATCTCACCCCTCACCGTAACTCTCTGCTTCCTATTTCTTAGGTACTCCCTTATCCACTGGAGCACCTTGCCAGCCACACCTGCCTGTCTCTCCAGCTTATGTACCAGCCTCTTATGCGGTACTGTGTCAAAGGCTTTCCGACAATCCAAGAAAATGCAGTCCGCCCAGCCCTCTCTTTCTTGCTTAATCTTTGTCACCTGGTCGTAGAATTCTATTAAGCCAGTAAGGCAAGATTTACCCTCCCTGAACCCATGTTGGCGATTTGTCACGAAGTCCCTTCTCTTTAGATGTGTTACCAGGTTTTTTCTCACGATCTTCTCCATCACCTTGCATACTAAACAAGTCAAGGACACTGGCCTGTAGTTCAGTGCCTCTTGCCTGTCGCCCTTTTTGTATATTGGGACCACATTCCCCGTCTTCCATATTTCTGGTAGGTCTCCCGTCTCCAGTGACTTACTATACACTATGGAGAGTGGCAAGCAAAGTGCCTCTGCACACTCTTTCAGTACCCATGGTGAGATCCCGTCTTGACCAACAGCCTTTCTAACATCGAGATCCAGCAGGTGTCTCTTGACCTCCTCTCTCATAATTTCGAACTCTTCCAAGGCCGCCTGGTTTACCTCTCTTTCTCGTAGCACAGTGACCTCACCTTGTTCAATTGTGAAGACCTGCTGGAACCTCTTGTTGAGTTCTTCACACACCACTTTGTCATTCTCTGTATACCTATCCTCGCCTGTTCTAGGTTTCAATACCTGTTCTTTCACTGTTGTTTTCCTTCTGATGTGACTGTGGAGTAGCTTTGGTTCGGTCTTGGTTTTGTTTGCTATATCATTTTCAAAACTTTTCTCTGCTTCTCTCCTTACCCTGACATACTCATTCCTGGTTCTCTGGTATCTCTCTCTGCTTTCTGGTGTTCTGTTATTCCGGAAGTTCCTCCAAGCCCTTTTGTTCAGTTTCTTCGCTTCCATACATGCCCTATTATACCATGGATTCTTCTGTTGCTTCTCGGATTTTTCCCTTTGGGCCGGGATGAACCTGTTTACTGCCTCCTGACACTTTTGGGTAACATAGTCCATCATACCCTGTACAGACTTATCTCTGAGGTCTGTGTCCCAAGGTATTTCACTTAGGAAACTTGTCATCTGTTCATAATTCCCCTTTCGGTATGCCAGCCTTTTGATTCCTAGTTCTTTTTTGAGGGAGATAATTCCTAGCTCTACCAGGTACTCAAAGTTCAATACACTGTGGTCACTCATTCCCAAGGGCGCTTCCATCTTGACTTCCCTTATATCCCACTCATTTAGGATAAATATCAAATCAAGCATTGCTGGTTCATCTTCTCCTCTCATTCTTGTTGGTTCTTTCATGTGCTGGCTTAGAAAGTTTCTTGTTGCCACGTCCAGCAGCTTAGCCCTCCATGCGGGTCTCTTTTCTTCCAATCTATCTTCCCATGGTTGAAGTCTCTCATAATTAGTAGTCCAGATCCATTCCTGCTAGCAACAGAAGCTGCTCTTTCTATTATGTTAATGGTGGTCATGTTGTTTCTATCATATTCCTGTCTAGGTCTTCTGTCATTTGGTGGTGAATTATATATGACCACGACTATAATTTTTTTCCCTCCATTTGTTATGGTACCTGCTATGTAGTCACTAATACCTTCACAGCCCTGAATATCCATCTCCTCAAAATCCCAGCCTTTTCTTACCAGCAGAGCTACACCACCCCCACCTCTTCCTTCCCTCTCTTTCCTCATAACATAATTGTCCTGTGGGAACACTGCGTTCGTTAACGTTTTCGTTAGCTTGGTTTCTGTGAGGGCTATTATGTGTAAGAGAGTGTGTGTGTGTGTGTGTGTGTGTGTGTGTGTGTGTGTGTGTGTGTGTGTGTGTGTGTGTGTGTGTGTGTGTGTGTGTGTGTGTGTGTGTGTGTGTGTGTGTGTGTGTGTGTGTGTGTGTGTGTGTGTGTGTGTGTGTGTGTGTGTGTGTGTGTGTGTGTGTGTGTGTGTGTGTGTGTGTGTGTGTGTGTGTGTGTGTGTGTGTGTGTGTGTGTGTGTGTGTGTGTGTGTGTGTGTGTGTGTGTGTGTGTGTGTGTGTGTGTGTGTGTGTGTGTGTGTGTGTGTGTGTGTGTGTGTGTGTGTGTGTGTGTGTGTGTGTGTGTGTGTGTGTGTGTGTGTGTGTGTGTGTGTGTGTGTGTGTGTGTGTGTGTGTGTGTGTGTGTGTGTGTGTGTGTGTGTGTGTGTGTGTGTGTGTGTGTGTGTGTGTGTGTGTGTGTGTGTGTGTGTGTGTGTGTGTGTGTGTGTGTGTGTGTGTGTGTGTGTGTGTGTGTGTGTGTGTGTGTGTGTGTGTGTGTGTGTGTGTGTGTGTGTGTGTGTGTGTGTGTGTGTGTGTGTGTGTGTGTGTGTGTGTGTGTGTGTGTGTGTGTGTGTGTGTGTGTGTGTGTGTGTGTGTGTGTGTGTGTGTGTGTGTGTGTGTGTGTGTGTGTGTGTGTGTGTGTGTGTGTGTGTGTGTGTGTGTGTGTGTGTGTGTGTGTGTGTGTGTGTGTGTGTGTGTGTGTGTGTGTGTGTGTGTGTGTGTGTGTGTGTGTGTGTGTGTGTGTGTGTGTGTGTGTGTGTGTGTGTGTGTGTGTGTGTGTGTGTGTGTGTGTGTGTGTGTGTGTGTGTGTGTGTGTGTGTGTGTGTGTGTGTGTGTGTGTGTGTGTGTGTGTGTGTGTGTGTGTGTGTGTGTGTGTGTGTGTGTGTGTGTGTGTGTGTGTGTGTGTGTGTGTGTGTGTGTGTGTGTGTGTGTGTGTGTGTGTGTGTGTGTGTGTGTGTGTGTGTGTGTGTGTGTGTGTGTGTGTGTGTGTGTGTGTGTGTGTGTGTGTGTGTGTGTGTGTGTGTGTGTGTGTGTGTGTGTGTGTGTGTGTGTGTGTGTGTGTGTGTGTGTGTGTGTGTGTGTGTGTGTGTGTGTGTGTGTGTGTGTGTGTGTGTGTGTGTGTGTGTGTGTGTGTGTGTGTGTGTGTGTGTGTGTGTGTGTGTGTGTGTGTGTGTGTGTGTGTGTGTGTGTGTGTGTGTGTGTGTGTGTGTGTACTCACCTAGTTGTACTCACCTAGTTGTGTCTGCAGAATCGAGCATTGACTCTTGGATCCCGCCTTTCGAGCATCGGTTGTTTACAGCAATGACTCCTGTCCTATTTCCCTATCATACCTGGTTTTAAAATTATGAATAGTATTTGCTTCCACAACCTGTTCCTGAAGTGCATTCCATTTCCCCACTACTCTCACGCTAAAAGAAAACTTCCTAACATCTCTGTGACTCATCTGAGTTTCAAGCTTCCATCCATGTCCTCTCGTTCTGTTACTATTCCGTGTGAACATTTCGTCTATGTCCACTCTGTCAATTCCTCTGAGTATCTTATACGTTCCTATCATGTCCCCCCTCTCCCTTCTTCTTTCTAGTGTCGTAAGGCACAGTTCCCTCAGGCGCTCTTCATACCCCATCCCTCGTAGCTCTGGGACGAGTCTCGTTGCAAACCTCTGAACCTTTTCCAGTTTCATTATATGCTTCTTCAGATGGGGACTCCATGATGAGGCGGCATACTCTAAGACTGGCCTTACGTGGGCAGTGTAAAGCGCCCTAAATGCCTCCTTACTTAGGTTTCTGAATGATGTTCTAACTTTTGCCAGTGTAGAGTACGCTGCTGTCGTTATCCTATTAATATGTGCCTCAGTAGATAGATTAGGTGTTACGTCCACCCCCAGGTCTCTTTCACGCGTCGTTACAGGTAGGCTGTTCCCCTTCATTGTGTACTGTCCCTTTGGTCTCCTATCTCCTAGTCCCATTTCCATAACTTTACATTTGCTCGTGTTGATTTCTAGTAGCCATTTCTCTGACCATCTCTGCAATCTGTTCAGGTCCTCTTGGAGGATCCTGCAATCCTCATCTGTCACAACTCTTCTCATCAACTTTGCATCATCCGCAAACATCGACATGTAGGACTCTACGCCTGTAAACATGTCGTTAACATATACAAGAAATAGAATTGGTCCCAGCACCGATCCTTGTGGTACTCCACTTGTTACTGTTCGCCAGTCCGACTTCTCGCCCCTTACCGTAACTCTTTGGCTGCTTCCTGTTAGGTAGTTCCTTATCCATTCTAGGACCTTTCCCCCCACCCCCGCCTGCCTCTCGAGCTTGAACAGCAGTCTCATGTTCGGTACTGTATCAAAGGCTTTTTGGCAGTCCAGAAATATGCAGTCTGCCCAACCATCTCTGTCCTGTCTTATCCTCGTTATTTTATCATAGAATTCCAGAAGGTTTGTTAGGCACGATTTCCCTGTCCAGAACCCATGTTGATGTTTGTTCACAAACCTAATGTTCTCCAGGTGTGCAACCAGTCGCAGCCTAATTATTCTTTCCAGTATTTTACAGGGGATGCTTGTCAGTGATACAGGTCTGTAGTTAAGTGCCTCCTCCCTATCTCCTTTCTTGAAGATCTGCACGACATTTGCCTTCTTCCAGCAACTGGGCAATTCTCCTGACATAAGTGACTCATTAAAGATCATTGCCAGAGGCACGCTGAGGGCCTGTGCTACTTCTTTTAGTATCCACGGTGATACTTTGTCTGGTCCAACTGCTTTAGTTGCATCTAGAGTTGTCAACTGTTTCATTACCTCCTCTGCTGTCACCTCTATATCTGATAGTCTTTCATCTAGGGTAACCCCTTCCAACAATGGGAGCTGCTCAGGCTCCCAGTGTGTGTGTGTGTGTGTGTGTGTGTGTGTGTGTGTGTGTGTGTGTGTGTGTGTGTGTGTGTGTGTGTGTGTGTGTGTACTCACCTAGTTGTACTCACCTAGTTGTGTCTGCAGAATCGAGCATTGACTCTTGGATCCCGCCTTTCGAGCATCGGTTGTTTACAGCAACGACTCCTGTCCTATTTCCCTATCATACCTGGTTTTAAAATTATGAATAGTATTTGCTTCCACAACCTGTTCCTGAAGTGCATTCCATTTCCCCACTACTCTCACGCTAAAAGAAAACTTCCTAACATCTCTGTGACTCATCTGAGTTTCAAGCTTCCATCCATGTCCTCTCGTTCTGTTACTATTCCGTGTGAACATTTCGTCTATGTCCACTCTGTCAATTCCTCTGAGTATCTTATACGTTCCTATCATGTCCCCCCTCTCCCTTCTTCTTTCTAGTGTCGTAAGGCACAGTTCCCTCAGGCGCTCTTCATACCCCATCCCTCGTAGCTCTGGGACGAGTCTCGTTGCAAACCTCTGAACCTTTTCCAGTTTCATTATATGCTTCTTCAGATGGGGACTCCATGATGAGGCGGCATACTCTAAGACTGGCCTTACGTGGGCAGTGTAAAGCGCCCTAAATGCCTCCTTACTTAGGTTTCTGAATGATGTTCTAACTTTTGCCAGTGTAGAGTACGCTGCTGTCGTTATCCTATTAATATGTGCCTCAGTAGATAGATTAGGTGTTACGTCCACCCCCAGGTCTCTTTCACGCGTCGTTACAGGTAGGCTGTTCCCCTTCATTGTGTACTGTCCCTTTGGTCTCCTATCTCCTAGTCCCATTTCCATAACTTTACATTTGCTCGTGTTGATTTCTAGTAGCCATTTCTCTGACCATCTCTGCAATCTGTTCAGGTCCTCTTGGAGGATCCTGCAATCCTCATCTGTCACAACTCTTCTCATCAACTTTGCATCATCCGCAAACATCGACATGTAGGACTCTACGCCTGTAAACATGTCGTTAACATATACAAGAAATAGAATTGGTCCCAGCACCGATCCTTGTGGTACTCCACTTGTTACTGTTCGCCAGTCCGACTTCTCGCCCCTTACCGTAACTCTTTGGCTGCTTCCTGTTAGGTAGTTCCTTATCCATTCTAGGACCTTTCCCCCCACCCCCGCCTGCCTCTCGAGCTTGAACAGCAGTCTCATGTTCGGTACTGTATCAAAGGCTTTTTGGCAGTCCAGAAATATGCAGTCTGCCCAACCATCTCTGTCCTGTCTTATCCTCGTTATTTTATCATAGAATTCCAGAAGGTTTGTTAGGCACGATTTCCCTGTCCAGAACCCATGTTGATGTTTGTTCACAAACCTAATGTTCTCCAGGTGTGCAACCAGTCGCAGCCTAATTATTCTTTCCAGTATTTTACAGGGGATGCTTGTCAGTGATACAGGTCTGTAGTTAAGTGCCTCCTCCCTATCTCCTTTCTTGAAGATCTACACGACATTTGCCTTCTTCCAGCAACTGGGCAATTCTCCTGACATAAGTGACTCATTAAAGATCATTGCCAGAGGCACGCTGAGGGCCTGTGCTACTTCTTTTAGTATCCACGGTGATACTTTGTCTGGTCCAACTGCTTTAGTTGCATCTAGAGTTGTCAACTGTTTCATTACCTCCTCTGCTGTCACCTCTATATCTGATAGTCTTTCATCTAGGGTAACCCCTTCCAACAATGGGAGCTGCTCAGGCTCCCAGTGTGTGTGTGTGTGTGTGTGTGTGTGTGTGTGTGTGTGTGTGTGTGTGTGTGTGTGTGTGTGTGTGTGTGTGTGTACTCACCTAGTTGTACTCACCTAGTTGTGTCTGCAGAATCGAGCATTGACTCTTGGATCCCGCCTTTCGAGCATCGGTTGTTTACAGCAATGACTCCTGTCCTATTTCCCTATCATACCTGGTTTTAAAATTATGAATAGTATTTGCTTCCACAACCTGTTCCTGAAGTGCATTCCATTTCCCCACTACTCTCACGCTAAAAGAAAACTTCCTAACATCTCTGTGACTCATCTGAGTTTCAAGCTTCCATCCATGTCCTCTCGTTCTGTTACTATTCCGTGTGAACATTTCGTCTATGTCCACTCTGTCAATTCCTCTGAGTATCTTATACGTTCCTATCATGTCCCCCCTCTCCCTTCTTCTTTCTAGTGTCGTAAGGCACAGTTCCCTCAGGCGCTCTTCATACCCCATCCCTCGTAGCTCTGGGACGAGTCTCGTTGCAAACCTCTGAACCTTTTCCAGTTTCATTATATGCTTCTTCAGATGGGGACTCCATGATGAGGCGGCATACTCTAAGACTGGCCTTACGTGGGCAGTGTAAAGCGCCCTAAATGCCTCCTTACTTAGGTTTCTGAATGATGTTCTAACTTTTGCCAGTGTAGAGTACGCTGCTGTCGTTATCCTATTAATATGTGCCTCAGTAGATAGATTAGGTGTTACGTCCACCCCCAGGTCTCTTTCACGCGTCGTTACAGGTAGGCTGTTCCCCTTCATTGTGTACTGTCCCTTTGGTCTCCTATCTCCTAGTCCCATTTCCATAACTTTACATTTGCTCGTGTTGATTTCTAGTAGCCATTTCTCTGACCATCTCTGCAATCTGTTCAGGTCCTCTTGGAGGATCCTGCAATCCTCATCTGTCACAACTCTTCTCATCAACTTTGCATCATCCGCAAACATCGACATGTAGGACTCTACGCCTGTAAACATGTCGTTAACATATACAAGAAATAGAATTGGTCCCAGCACCGATCCTTGTGGTACTCCACTTGTTACTGTTCGCCAGTCCGACTTCTCGCCCCTTACCGTAACTCTTTGGCTGCTTCCTGTTAGGTAGTTCCTTATCCATTCTAGGACCTTTCCCCCCACCCCCGCCTGCCTCTCGAGCTTGAACAGCAGTCTCATGTTCGGTACTGTATCAAAGGCTTTTTGGCAGTCCAGAAATATGCAGTCTGCCCAACCATCTCTGTCCTGTCTTATCCTCGTTATTTTATCATAGAATTCCAGAAGGTTTGTTAATCACGATTTCCCTGTCCAGAACCCATGTTGATGTTTGTTCACAAACCTAATGTTCTCCAGGTGTGCAACCCGTCGCAGCCTAATTATTCTTTCCAGTATTTTACAGGGGATGCTTGTCAGTGATACAGGTCTGTAGTTAAGTGCCTCCTCCCTATCTCCTTTCTTGAAGATCTGCACGACATTTGCCTTCTTCCAGCAACTGGGCAATTCTCCTGACATAAGTGACTCATTAAAGATCATTGCCAGAGGCACGCTGAGGGCCTGTGCTACTTCTTTTAGTATCCACGGTGATACTTTGTCTGGTCCAACTGCTTTAGTTGCATCTAGAGTTGTCAACTGTTTCATTACCTCCTCTGCTGTCACCTCTATATCTGATAGTCTTTCATCTAGGGTAACCCCTTCCAACAATGGGAGCTGCTCAGGCTCCCAGTGTGTGTGTGTGTGTGTGTGTGTGTGTGTGTGTGTGTGTGTGTGTGTGTGTGTGTGTGTGTGTGTGTGTGTGTGTGTGTGTGTGTGTGTGTGTGTGTGTGTGTGTGTGTGTGTGTGTGTGTGTGTGTGTGTACTTACCTAATTGTGCTTGCGGGGGTTGAGCTCTGGCTCTTTGGTCCCGCCTCTCAACCGTCAATCAACTGGTGTACAGATTCCTGAGCCTATTGGGCTCTATCATATCTACATTTGAAACTGTGAATGGAGTCAGCCTCCACCACATCACTTCCTAATGCATTCCATTTGCTAACTACTCTGACACTGAAAAAGTTCTTTCTAACGTCTCTGTGGCTCATTTGGGTACTCAGCTTCCACCTGTGTCCCCTTGTTCGCGTCCCACCAGTGTTGAAAAGTTCGTCCTTGTTTACCCGGTCGATTCCCCTGAGGATTTTGTAGGTTGTGATCATGTCCCCCCTTACTCTTCTGTCTTCCAGTGTCGTGAGGTGCATTTCCCGCAGCCTTTCCTCATAACTCATGCCTCTTAGTTCTGGGACTAGTCTAGTAGCATACCTTTGGACTTTTTCCAGCTTCGTCTTGTGCTTGACAAGGTACGGGCTCCATGCTGGGGCCGCATACTCCAGGATTGGTCTTACATATGTGGTGTACAAGATTCTGAATGATTCCTTACACAGGTTCCTGAACGCCGTTCTGATGTTAGCCAGCCTCGCATATGCCGCAGACGTTATTCTCTTTATGTGGGCTTCAGGAGACAGGTTTGGTGTGATATCAACTCCTAGATCTTTCTCTCTGTCTGTTTCATTAAGTACTTCATCTCCTATTCTGTATCCTGTGCCTGGCCTCCTGTTTCCACTGCCTAGTTTCATTACTTTGCATTTACTCGGGTTGAACTTCAACAGCCATTTGTTGGACCATTCACTCAGTCTATCCAGGTCATCTTGTAGCCTCCTACTATCATCCTCTGTTTCAATCCTCCTCATAATTTTTGCATCGTCGGCAAACATTGAGAGGAACGAATCTATACCCTCTGGGAGATCATTTACATATACCAGAAACAGTATAGGTCCAAGGACTGACCCCTGCGGGACTCCACTTGTGACGTCTCGCCAATCTGAGACCTCACCCCTCACACAGACTCGTTGTCTCCTGTTGCTTAGGTATTCCTCTATCCACCGGAGTACCTTCCCTCTCACTCCAGCCTGCATCTCCAACTTTCGCACTAGCCTCTTGTGTGGCACTGTATCAAAGGCTTTCTGACAATCCAAAAATATGCAGTCTGCCCACCCTTCTCTTTCTTGCCTTATTTTTGTTGCCTGGTCGTAGAATTCAAGTAACCCTGTGAGGCAGGACCTGCCATCCCTGAACCCATGTTGATGCTGTGTTACAAAGTTCCTTCGCTCCAGATGCTCCACTAGTTTTTTTCGCACAATCTTCTCCATCAGCTTGCATGGTATGCAGGTTAGGGACACTGGCCTGTAGTTCAGTGCCTCCTGTCTATCCCCTTTCTTGTATATCGGGACTACGTTAGCTGCTTTCCAAGTATCTGGCAGTTCCCCTGTTGCCAGTGATTTGTTATACACTATGGAGAGTGGTAGGCTCAGTTCTCTTGCTCCTTCCTTTAGAACCCAAGGGGAGATTCCATCTGGGCCTATAGCCTTCGTCACGTCCAACTCTAGTAAACACTTCCTTACTTCCCCACTGGTAATCTCAAACTCTTCCAGTGGTTCCTGGTTAGCTATTCCCTCACTTACCTCTGGAATTTCTCCTTGTGTGTGTGTGTGTGTGTGTGTGTGTGTGTGTTTGTGTGTGTGTGTGTGTGTGTGTGTGTGTGTGTGTGTGTGTGTGTGTGTGTGTGTGTGTGTGTGTGTGTGTACTTACCTAATTGTGCTTGCGGGGGTTGAGCTCTGGCTCTTTGGTCCCGCCTCAGTGTGTGTGTGTGTGTGTGTGTGTGTGTGTGTGTGTGTGTGTGTGTGTGTGTGTGTGTGTGTGTGTGTACTCACCTAGTTGTACTCACCTAGTTGTGTCTGCAGAATCGAGCATTGACTCTTGGATCCCGCCTTTCGAGCATCGGTTGTTTACAGCAATGACTCCTGTCCTATTTCCCTATCATACCTGGTTTTAAAATTATGAATAGTATTTGCTTCCACAACCTGTTCCTGAAGTGCATTCCATTTCCCCACTACTCTCACGCTAAAAGAAAACTTCCTAACATCTCTGTGACTCATCTGAGTTTCAAGCTTCCATCCATGTCCTCTCGTTCTGTTACTATTCCGTGTGAACATTTCGTCTATGTCCACTCTGTCAATTCCTCTGAGTATCTTATACGTTCCTATCATGTCCCCCCTCTCCCTTCTTCTTTCTAGTGTCGTAAGGCACAGTTCCCTCAGGCGCTCTTCATACCCCATCCCTCGTAGCTCTGGGACGAGTCTCGTTGCAAACCTCTGAACCTTTTCCAGTTTCATTATATGCTTCTTCAGATGGGGACTCCATGATGAGGCGGCATACTCTAAGACTGGCCTTACGTGGGCAGTGTAAAGCGCCCTAAATGCCTCCTTACTTAGGTTTCTGAATGATGTTCTAACTTTTGCCAGTGTAGAGTACGCTGCTGTCGTTATCCTATTAATATGTGCCTCAGTAGATAGATTAGGTGTTACGTCCACCCCCAGGTCTCTTTCACGCGTCGTTACAGGTAGGCTGTTCCCCTTCATTGTGTACTGTCCCTTTGGTCTCCTATCTCCTAGTCCCATTTCCATAACTTTACATTTGCTCGTGTTGATTTCTAGTAGCCATTTCTCTGACCATCTCTGCAATCTGTTCAGGTCCTCTTGGAGGATCCTGCAATCCTCATCTGTCACAACTCTTCTCATCAACTTTGCATCATCCGCAAACATCGACATGTAGGACTCTACGCCTGTAAACATGTCGTTAACATATACAAGAAATAGAATTGGTCCCAGCACCGATCCTTGTGGTACTCCACTTGTTACTGTTCGCCAGTCCGACTTCTCGCCCCTTACCGTAACTCTTTGGCTGCTTCCTGTTAGGTAGTTCCTTATCCATTCTAGGACCTTTCCCCCCACCCCCGCCTGCCTCTCGAGCTTGAACAGCAGTCTCATGTTCGGTACTGTATCAAAGGCTTTTTGGCAGTCCAGAAATATGCAGTCTGCCCAACCATCTCTGTCCTGTCTTATCCTCGTTATTTTATCATAGAATTCCAGAAGGTTTGTTAGGCACGATTTCCCTGTCCAGAACCCATGTTGATGTTTGTTCACAAACCTAATGTTCTCCAGGTGTGCAACCAGTCGCAGCCTAATTATTCTTTCCAGTATTTTACAGGGGATGCTTGTCAGTGATACGGGTCTGTAGTTAAGTGCCTCCTCCCTATCTCCTTTCTTGAAGATCTGCACGACATTTGCCTTCTTCCAGCAACTGGGCAATTCTCCTGACATAAGTGACTCATTAAAGATCATTGCCAGAGGCACGCTGAGGGCCTGTGCTACTTCTTTTAGTATCCACGGTGATACTTTGTCTGGTCCAACTGCTTTAGTTGCATCTAGAGTTGTCAACTGTTTCATTACCTCCTCTGCTGTCACCTCTATATCTGATAGTCTTTCATCTAGGGTAACCCCTTCCAACAATGGGAGCTGCTCAGGCTCCCAGTGTGTGTGTGTGTGTGTGTGTGTGTGTGTGTGTGTGTGTGTGTGTGTGTGTGTGTGTGTGTGTGTGTGTGTGTGTGTGTGTGTGTGTGTGTGTGTGTGTGTGTGTACTCACCTAGTTGTACTCACCTAGTTGTGTCTGCAGAATCGAGCATTGACTCTTGGATCCCGCCTTTCGAGCATCGGTTGTTTACAGCAATGACTCCTGTCCTATTTCCCTATCATACCTGGTTTTAAAATTATGAATAGTATTTGCTTCCACAACCTGTTCCTGAAGTGCATTCCATTTCCCCACTACTCTCACGCTAAAAGAAAACTTCCTAACATCTCTGTGACTCATCTGAGTTTCAAGCTTCCATCCATGTCCTCTCGTTCTGTTACTATTCCGTGTGAACATTTCGTCTATGTCCACTCTGTCAATTCCTCTGAGTATCTTATACGTTCCTATCATGTCCCCCCTCTCCCTTCTTCTTTCTAGTGTCGTAAGGCACAGTTCCCTCAGGCGCTCTTCATACCCCATCCCTCGTAGCTCTGGGACGAGTCTCGTTGCAAACCTCTGAACCTTTTCCAGTTTCATTATATGCTTCTTCAGATGGGGACTCCATGATGAGGCGGCATACTCTAAGACTGGCCTTACGTGGGCAGTGTAAAGCGCCCTAAATGCCTCCTTACTTAGGTTTCTGAATGATGTTCTAACTTTTGCCAGTGTAGAGTACGCTGCTGTCGTTATCCTATTAATATGTGCCTCAGTAGATAGATTAGGTGTTACGTCCACCCCCAGGTCTCTTTCACGCGTCGTTACAGGTAGGCTGTTCCCCTTCATTGTGTACTGTCCCTTTGGTCTCCTATCTCCTAGTCCCATTTCCATAACTTTACATTTGCTCGTGTTGATTTCTAGTAGCCATTTCTCTGACCATCTCTGCAATCTGTTCAGGTCCTCTTGGAGGATCCTGCAATCCTCATCTGTCACAACTCTTCTCATCAACTTTGCATCATCCGCAAACATCGACATGTAGGACTCTACGCCTGTAAACATGTCGTTAACATATACAAGAAATAGAATTGGTCCCAGCACCGATCCTTGTGGTACTCCACTTGTTACTGTTCGCCAGTCCGACTTCTCGCCCCTTACCGTAACTCTTTGGCTGCTTCCTGTTAGGTAGTTCCTTATCCATTCTAGGACCTTTCCCCCCACCCCCGCCTGCCTCTCGAGCTTGAACAGCAGTCTCATGTTCGGTACTGTATCAAAGGCTTTTTGGCAGTCCAGAAATATGCAGTCTGCCCAACCATCTCTGTCCTGTCTTATCCTCGTTATTTTATCATAGAATTCCAGAAGGTTTGTTAGGCACGATTTCCCTGTCCAGAACCCATGTTGATGTTTGTTCACAAACCTAATGTTCTCCAGGTGTGCAACCAGTCGCAGCCTAATTATTCTTTCCAGTATTTTACAGGGGATGCTTGTCAGTGATACAGGTCTGTAGTTAAGTGCCTCCTCCCTATCTCCTTTCTTGAAGATCTGCACGACATTTGCCTTCTTCCAGCAACTGGGCAATTCTCCTGACATAAGTGACTCATTAAAGATCATTGCCAGAGGCACGCTGAGGGCCTGTGCTACTTCTTTTAGTATCCACGGTGATACTTTGTCTGGTCCAACTGCTTTAGTTGCATCTAGAGTTGTCAACTGTTTCATTACCTCCTCTGCTGTCACCTCTATATCTGATAGTCTTTCATCTAGGGTAACCCCTTCCAACAATGGGAGCTGCTCAGGCTCCCAGTGTGTGTGTGTGTGTGTGTGTGTGTGTGTGTGTGTGTGTGTGTGTGTGTGTGTGTGTGTGTGTGTGTGTGTGTGTGTGTGTGTGTGTGTGTGTGTGTGTACTCACCTAGTTGTACTCACCTAGTTGTGTCTGCAGAATCGAGCATTGACTCTTGGATCCCGCCTTTCGAGCATCGGTTGTTTACAGCAATGACTCCTGTCCTATTTCCCTATCATACCTGGTTTTAAAATTATGAATAGTATTTGCTTCCACAACCTGTTCCTGAAGTGCATTCCATTTCCCCACTACTCTCACGCTAAAAGAAAACTTCCTAACATCTCTGTGACTCATCTGAGTTTCAAGCTTCCATCCATGTCCTCTCGTTCTGTTACTATTCCGTGTGAACATTTCGTCTATGTCCACTCTGTCAATTCCTCTGAGTATCTTATACGTTCCTATCATGTCCCCCCTCTCCCTTCTTCTTTCTAGTGTCGTAAGGCACAGTTCCCTCAGGCGCTCTTCATACCCCATCCCTCGTAGCTCTGGGACGAGTCTCGTTGCAAACCTCTGAACCTTTTCCAGTTTCATTATATGCTTCTTCAGATGGGGACTCCATGATGAGGCGGCATACTCTAAGACTGGCCTTACGTGGGCAGTGTAAAGCGCCCTAAATGCCTCCTTACTTAGGTTTCTGAATGATGTTCTAACTTTTGCCAGTGTAGAGTACGCTGCTGTCGTTATCCTATTAATATGTGCCTCAGTAGATAGATTAGGTGTTACGTCCACCCCCAGGTCTCTTTCACGCGTCGTTACAGGTAGGCTGTTCCCCTTCATTGTGTACTGTCCCTTTGGTCTCCTATCTCCTAGTCCCATTTCCATAACTTTACATTTGCTCGTGTTGATTTCTAGTAGCCATTTCTCTGACCATCTCTGCAATCTGTTCAGGTCCTCTTGGAGGATCCTGCAATCCTCATCTGTCACAACTCTTCTCATCAACTTTGCATCATCCGCAAACATCGACATGTAGGACTCTACGCCTGTAAACATGTCGTTAACATATACAAGAAATAGAATTGGTCCCAGCACCGATCCTTGTGGTACTCCACTTGTTACTGTTCGCCAGTCCGACTTCTCGCCCCTTACCGTAACTCTTTGGCTGCCTTCCTGTTAGGTAGTTCCTTATCCATTCTAGGACCTTTCCCCCCACCCCCGCCTGCCTCTCGAGCTTGAACAGCAGTCTCATGTTCGGTACTGTATCAAAGGCTTTTTGGCAGTCCAGAAATATGCAGTCTGCCCAACCATCTCTGTCCTGTCTTATCCTCGTTATTTTATCATAGAATTCCAGAAGGTTTGTTAGGCACGATTTCCCTGTCCAGAACCCATGTTGATGTTTGTTCACAAACCTAATGTTCTCCAGGTGTGCAACCAGTCGCAGCCTAATTATTCTTTCCAGTATTTTACAGGGGATGCTTGTCAGTGATACAGGTCTGTAGTTAAGTGCCTCCTCCCTATCTCCTTTCTTGAAGATCTGCACGACATTTGCCTTCTTCCAGCAACTGGGCAATTCTCCTGACATAAGTGACTCATTAAAGATCATTGCCAGAGGCACGCTGAGGGCCTGTGCTACTTCTTTTAGTATCCACGGTGATACTTTGTCTGGTCCAACTGCTTTAGTTGCATCTAGAGTTGTCAACTGTTTCATTACCTCCTCTGCTGTCACCTCTATATCTGATAGTCTTTCATCTAGGGTAACCCCTTCCAACAATGGGAGCTGCTCAGGCTCCCAGTGTGTGTGTGTGTGTGTGTGTGTGTGTGTGTGTGTGTGTGTGTGTGTGTGTGTGTGTGTGTGTGTGTGTGTGTGTGTGTGTGTGTGTGTGTGTGTGTGTGTGTGTGTGTGTGTACTCACCTAGTTGTACTCACCTAGTTGTGTCTGCAGAATCGAGCATTGACTCTTGGATCCCGCCTTTCGAGCATCGGTTGTTTACAGCAATGACTCCTGTCCTATTTCCCTATCATACCTGGTTTTAAAATTATGAATAGTATTTGCTTCCACAACCTGTTCCTGAAGTGCATTCCATTTCCCCACTACTCTCACGCTAAAAGAAAACTTCCTAACATCTCATAGACTCATCTGAGTTTCAAGCTTCCATCCATGTCCTCTCGTTCTGTTACTATTCCGTGTGAACATTTCGTCTATGTCCACTCTGTCAATTCCTCTGAGTATCTTATACGTTCCTATCATGTCCCCCCTCTCCCTTTCTTCTTTCTAGTGTCGTAAGGCACAGTTCCCTCAGGCGCTCTTCATACCCCATCCCTCGTAGCTCTGGGACGAGTCTCGTTGCAAACCTCTGAACCTTTTCCAGTTTCATTATATGCTTCTTCAGATGGGGACTCCATGATGAGGCGGCATACTCTAAGACTGGCCTTACGTGGGCAGTGTAAAGCGCCCTAAATGCCTCCTTACTTAGGTTTCTGAATGATGTTCTAACTTTTGCCAGTGTAGAGTACGCTGCTGTCGTTATCCTATTAATATGTGCCTCAGTAGATAGATTAGGTGTTACGTCCACCCCCAGGTCTCTTTCACGCGTCGTTACAGGTAGGCTGTTCCCCTTCATTGTGTACTGTCCCTTTGGTCTCCTATCTCCTAGTCCCATTTCCATAACTTTACATTTGCTCGTGTTGATTTCTAGTAGCCATTTCTCTGACCATCTCTGCAATCTGTTCAGGTCCTCTTGGAGGATCCTGCAATCCTCATCTGTCACAACTCTTCTCATCAACTTTGCATCATCCGCAAACATCGACATGTAGGACTCTACGCCTGTAAACATGTCGTTAACATATACAAGAAATAGAATTGGTCCCAGCACCGATCCTTGTGGTACTCCACTTGTTACTGTTCGCCAGTCCGACTTCTCGCCCCTTACCGTAACTCTTTGGCTGCTTCCTGTTAGGTAGTTCCTTATCCATTCTAGGACCTTTCCCCCCACCCCCGCCTGCCTCTCGAGCTTGAACAGCAGTCTCATGTTCGGTACTGTATCAAAGGCTTTTTGGCAGTCCAGAAATATGCAGTCTGCCCAACCATCTCTGTCCTGTCTTATCCTCGTTATTTTATCATAGAATTCCAGAAGGTTTGTTAGGCACGATTTCCCTGTCCAGAACCCATGTTGATGTTTGTTCACAAACCTAATGTTCTCCAGGTGTGCAACCAGTCGCAGCCTAATTATTCTTTCCAGTATTTTACAGGGGATGCTTGTCAGTGATACAGGTCTGTAGTTAAGTGCCTCCTCCCTATCTCCTTTCTTGAAGATCTGCACGACATTTGCCTTCTTCCAGCAACTGGGCAATTCTCCTGACATAAGTGACTCATTAAAGATCATTGCCAGAGGCACGCTGAGGGCCTGTGCTACTTCTTTTAGTATCCACGGTGATACTTTGTCTGGTCCAACTGCTTTAGTTGCATCTAGAGTTGTCAACTGTTTCATTACCTCCTCTGCTGTCACCTCTATATCTGATAGTCTTTCATCTAGGGTAACCCCTTCCAACAATGGGAGCTGCTCAGGCTCCCAGTGTGTGTGTGTGTGTGTGTGTGTGTGTGTGTGTGTGTGTGTGTGTGTGTGTGTGTGTGTGTGTGTGTGTGTGTGTGTGTGTGTGTGTGTGTGTGTGTGTGTGTGTGTGTGTACTCACCTAGTTGTACTCACCTAGTTGTGTCTGCAGAATCGAGCATTGACTCTTGGATCCCGCCTTTCGAGCATCGGTTGTTTACAGCAATGACTCCTGTCCTATTTCCCTATCATACCTGGTTTTAAAATTATGAATAGTATTTGCTTCCACAACCTGTTCCTGAAGTGCATTCCATTTCCCCACTACTCTCACGCTAAAAGAAAACTTCCTAACATCTCTGTGACTCATCTGAGTTTCAAGCTTCCATCCATGTCCTCTCGTTCTGTTACTATTCCGTGTGAACATTTCGTCTATGTCCACTCTGTCAATTCCTCTGACTATCTTATACGTTCCTATCATGTCCCCCCTCTCCTTTCTTCTTTCTAGTGTCGTAAGGCACAGTTCCCTCAGGCGCTCTTCATACCCCATCCCTCGTAGCTCTGGGACGAGTCTCGTTGCAAACCTCTGAACCTTTTCCAGTTTCATTATATGCTTCTTCAGATGGAGACTCCATGATGAGGCGGCATACTCTAAGACTGGCCTTACGTGGGCAGTGTAAAGCGCCCTAAATGCCTCCTTACTTAGGTTTCTGAATGATGTTCTAACTTTTGCCAGTGTAGAGTACGCTGCTGTCGTTATCCTATTAATATGTGCCTCAGTAGATAGATTAGGTGTTACGTCCACCCCCAGGTCTCTTTCACGCGTCGTTACAGGTAGGCTGTTCCCCTTCATTGTGTACTGTCCCTTTGGTCTCCTATCTCCTAGTCCCATTTCCATAACTTTACATTTGCTCGTGTTGATTTCTAGTAGCCATTTCTCTGACCATCTCTGCAATCTGTTCAGGTCCTCTTGGAGGATCCTGCAATCCTCATCTGTCACAACTCTTCTCATCAACTTTGCATCATCCGCAAACATCGACATGTAGGACTCTACGCCTGTAAACATGTCGTTAACATATACAAGAAATAGAATTGGTCCCAGCACCGATCCTTGTGGTACTCCACTTGTTACTGTTCGCCAGTCCGACTTCTCGCCCCTTACCGTAACTCTTTGGCTGCTTCCTGTTAGGTAGTTCCTTATCCATTCTAGGACCTTTCCCCCCACCCCCGCCTGCCTCTCGAGCTTGAACAGCAGTCTCATGTTCGGTACTGTATCAAAGGCTTTTTGGCAGTCCAGAAATATGCAGTCTGCCCAACCATCTCTGTCCTGTCTTATCCTCGTTATTTTATCATAGAATTCCAGAAGGTTTGTTAGGCACGATTTCCCTGTCCAGAACCCATGTTGATGTTTGTTCACAAACCTAATGTTCTCCAGGTGTGCAACCAGTCGCAGCCTAATTATTCTTTCCAGTATTTTACAGGGGATGCTTGTCAGTGATACAGGTCTGTAGTTAAGTGCCTCCTCCCTATCTCCTTTCTTGAAGATCTGCACGACATTTGCCTTCTTCCAGCAACTGGGCAATTCTCCTGACATAAGTGACTCATTAAAGATCATTGCCAGAGGCACGCTGAGGGCCTGTGCTACTTCTTTTAGTATCCACGGTGATACTTTGTCTGGTCCAACTGCTTTAGTTGCATCTAGAGTTGTCAACTGTTTCATTACCTCCTCTGCTGTCACCTCTATATCTGATAGTCTTTCATCTAGGGTAACCCCTTCCAACAATGGGAGCTGCTCAGGCTCCCAGTGTGTGTGTGTGTGTGTGTGTGTGTTGTGTGTGTGTGTGTGTGTGTGTGTGTGTGTGTGTGTGTGTGTGTGTGTGTGTGTGTGTGTGTGTGTGTGTGTGTGTGTGTGTGTGTGTGTGTGTGTACTCACCTAGTTGTACTCACCTAGTTGTGTCTGCAGAATCGAGCATTGACTCTTGGATCCCGCCTTTCGAGCATCGGTTGTTTACAGCAATGACTCCTGTCCTATTTCCCTATCATACCTGGTTTTAAAATTATGAATAGTATTTGCTTCCACAACCTGTTCCTGAAGTGCATTCCATTTCCCCACTACTCTCACGCTAAAAGAAAACTTCCTAACATCTCTGTGACTCATCTGAGTTTCAAGCTTCCATCCATGTCCTCTCGTTCTGTTACTATTCCGTGTGAACATTTCGTCTATGTCCACTCTGTCAATTCCTCTGAGTATCTTATACGTTCCTATCATGTCCCCCCTCTCCTTTCTTCTTTCTAGTGTCGTAAGGCACAGTTCCCTCAGGCGCTCTTCATACCCCATCCCTCGTAGCTCTGGGACGAGTCTCGTTGCAAACCTCTGAACCTTTTCCAGTTTCATTATATGCTTCTTCAGATGGAGACTCCATGATGAGGCGGCATACTCTAAGACTGGCCTTACGTGGGCAGTGTAAAGCGCCCTAAATGCCTCCTTACTTAGGTTTCTGAATGATGTTCTAACTTTTGCCAGTGTAGAGTACGCTGCTGTCGTTATCCTATTAATATGTGCCTCAGTAGATAGATTAGGTGTTACGTCCACCCCCAGGTCTCTTTCACGCGTCGTTACAGGTAGGCTGTTCCCCTTCATTGTGTACTGTCCCTTTGGTCTCCTATCTCCTAGTCCCATTTCCATAACTTTACATTTGCTCGTGTTGATTTCTAGTAGCCATTTCTCTGACCATCTCTGCAATCTGTTCAGGTCCTCTTGGAGGATCCTGCAATCCTCATCTGTCACAACTCTTCTCATCAACTTTGCATCATCCGCAAACATCGACATGTAGGACTCTACGCCTGTAAACATGTCGTTAACATATACAAGAAATAGAATTGGTCCCAGCACCGATCCTTGTGGTACTCCACTTGTTACTGTTCGCCAGTCCGACTTCTCGCCCCTTACCGTAACTCTTTGGCTCCTTCCTGTTAGGTAGTTCCTTATCCATTCTAGGACCTTTCCCCCCACCCCCGCCTGCCTCTCGAGCTTGAACAGCAGTCTCATGTTCGGTACTGTATCAAAGGCTTTTTGGCAGTCCAGAAATATGCAGTCTGCCCAACCATCTCTGTCCTGTCTTATCCTCGTTATTTTATCATAGAATTCCAGAAGGTTTGTTAGGCACGATTTCCCTGTCCAGAACCCATGTTGATGTTTGTTCACAAACCTAATGTTCTCCAGGTGTGCAACCAGTCGCAGCCTAATTATTCTTTCCAGTATTTTACAGGGGATGCTTGTCAGTGATACAGGTCTGTAGTTAAGTGCCTCCTCCCTATCTCCTTTCTTGAAGATCTGCACGACATTTGCCTTCTTCCAGCAACTGGGCAATTCTCCTGACATAAGTGACTCATTAAAGATCATTGCCAGAGGCACGCTGAGGGCCTGTGCTACTTCTTTTAGTATCCACGGTGATACTTTGTCTGGTCCAACTGCTTTAGTTGCATCTAGAGTTGTCAACTGTTTCATTACCTCCTCTGCTGTCACCTCTATATCTGATAGTCTTTCATCTAGGGTAACCCCTTCCAACAATGGGAGCTGCTCAGGCTCCCAGTGTGTGTGTGTGTGTGTGTGTGTGTGTGTGTGTGTGTGTGTGTGTGTGTGTGTGTGTATGTGTGTGTGTGTGTGTGTGTGTGTGTGTGTGTGTGTGTACTCACCTAGTTGTACTCACCTAGTTGTGTCTGCAGGAATCGAGCATTGACTCTTGGATCCCGCCTTTCGAGCATCGGTTGTTTACAGCAATGACTCCTGTCCTATTTCCCTATCATACCTGGTTTTAAAATTATGAATAGTATTTGCTTCCACAACCTGTTCCTGAAGTGCATTCCATTTCCCCACTACTCTCACGCTAAAAGAAAACTTCCTAACATCTCTGTGACTCATCTGAGTTTCAAGCTTCCATCCATGTCCTCTCGTTCTGTTACTATTCCGTGTGAACATTTCGTCTATGTCCACTCTGTCAATTCCTCTGACTATCTTATACGTTCCTATCATGTCCCCCCTCTCCTTTCTTCTTTCTAGTGTCGTAAGGCACAGTTCCCTCAGGCGCTCTTCATACCCCATCCCTCGTAGCTCTGGGACGAGTCTCGTTGCAAACCTCTGAACCTTTTCCAGTTTCATTATATGCTTCTTCAGATGGAGACTCCATGATGAGGCGGCATACTCTAAGACTGGCCTTACGTGGGCAGTGTAAAGCGCCCTAAATGCCTCCTTACTTAGGTTTCTGAATGATGTTCTAACTTTTGCCAGTGTAGAGTACGCTGCTGTCGTTATCCTATTAATATGTGCCTCAGTAGATAGATTAGGTGTTACGTCCACCCCCAGGTCTCTTTCACGCGTCGTTACAGGTAGGCTGTTCCCCTTCATTGTGTACTGTCCCTTTGGTCTCCTATCTCCTAGTCCCATTTCCATAACTTTACATTTGCTCGTGTTGATTTCTAGTAGCCATTTCTCTGACCATCTCTGCAATCTGTTCAGGTCCTCTTGGAGGATCCTGCAATCCTCATCTGTCACAACTCTTCTCATCAACTTTGCATCATCCGCAAACATCGACATGTAGGACTCTACGCCTGTAAACATGTCGTTAACATATACAAGAAATAGAATTGGTCCCAGCACCGATCCTTGTGGTACTCCACTTGTTACTGTTCGCCAGTCCGACTTCTCGCCCCTTACCGTAACTCTTTGGCTCCTTCCTGTTAGGTAGTTCCTTATCCATTCTAGGACCTTTCCCCCCACCCCCGCCTGCCTCTCGAGCTTGAACAGCAGTCTCATGTTCGGTACTGTATCAAAGGCTTTTTGGCAGTCCAGAAATATGCAGTCTGCCCAACCATCTCTGTCCTGTCTTATCCTCGTTATTTTATCATAGAATTCCAGAAGGTTTGTTAGGCACGATTTCCCTGTCCAGAACCCATGTTGATGTTTGTTCACAAACCTAATGTTCTCCAGGTGTGCAACCAGTCGCAGCCTAATTATTCTTTCCAGTATTTTACAGGGGATGCTTGTCAGTGATACAGGTCTGTAGTTAAGTGCCTCCTCCCTATCTCCTTTCTTGAAGATCTGCACGACATTTGCCTTCTTCCAGCAACTGGGCAATTCTCCTGACATAAGTGACTCATTAAAGATCATTGCCAGAGGCACGCTGAGGGCCTGTGCTACTTCTTTTAGTATCCACGGTGATACTTTGTCTGGTCCAACTGCTTTAGTTGCATCTAGAGTTGTCAACTGTTTCATTACCTCCTCTGCTGCCACCTCTATATCTGATAGTCTTTCATCTAGGGTAACCCCTTCCAACAATGGGAGCTGCTCAGGCTCCCAGTGTGTGTGTGTGTGTGTGTGTGTGTGTGTGTGTGTGTGTGTGTGTGTGTGTGTGTGTGTGTGTGTGTGTGTGTGTGTGTGTGTGTGTGTGTGTGTGTGTGTGTGTGTGTGTGTGTGTGTGTGTACTCACCTAGTTGTACTCACCTAGTTGTGTCTGCAGGATCGAGCATTGACTCTTGGATCCCGCCTTTCGAGCATCGGTTGTTTACAGCAATGACTCCTGTCCTATTTCCCTATCATACCTGGTTTTAAAATTATGAATAGTATTTGCTTCCACAACCTGTTCCTGAAGTGCATTCCATTTCCCCACTACTCTCACGCTAAAAGAAAACTTCCTAACATCTCTGTGACTCATCTGAGTTTCAAGCTTCCATCCATGTCCTCTCGTTCTGTTACTATTCCGTGTGAACATTTCGTCTATGTCCACTCTGTCAATTCCTCTGACTATCTTATACGTTCCTATCATGTCCCCCCTCTCTTTTCTTCTTTCTAGTGTCGTAAGGCACAGTTCCCTCAGGCGCTCTTCATACCCCATCCCTCGTAGCTCTGGGACGAGTCTCGTTGCAAACCTCTGAACCTTTTCCAGTTTCATTATATGCTTCTTCAGATGGAGACTCCATGATGAGGCGGCATACTCTAAGACTGGCCTTACGTGGGCAGTGTAAAGCGCCCTAAATGCCTGCTTACTTAGGTTTCTGAATGATGTTCTAACTTTTGCCAGTGTAGAGTACGCTGCTGTCGTTATCCTATTAATATGTGCCTCAGTAGATAGATTAGGTGTTACGTCCACCCCCAGGTCTCTTTCACGCGTCGTTACAGGTAGGCTGTTCCCCTTCATTGTGTACTGTCCCTTTGGTCTCCTATCTCCTAGTCCCATTTCCATAACTTTACATTTGCTCGTGTTGATTTCTAGTAGCCATTTCTCTGACCATCTCTGCAATCTGTTCAGGTCCTCTTGGAGGATCCTGCAATCCTCATCTGTCACAACTCTTCTCATCAACTTTGCATCATCCGCAAACATCGACATGTAGGACTCTACGCCTGTAAACATGTCGTTAACATATACAAGAAATAGAATTGGTCCCTGCACCGATCCTTGTGGTACTCCACTTGTTACTGTTCGCCAGTCCGACTTCTCGCCCCTTACCGTAACTCTTTGGCTCCTTCCTGTTAGGTAGTTCCTTATCCATTCTAGGACCTTTCCCCCCACCCCCGCCTGCCTCTCGAGCTTGAACAGCAGTCTCATGTTCGGTACTGTATCAAAGGCTTTTTGGCAATCCAGAAATATGCAGTCTGCCCAACCATCTCTGTCCTGTCTTATCCTCGTTATTTTATCATAGAATTCCAGAAGGTTTGTTAGGCACGATTTCCCTGTCCAGAACCCATGTTGATGTTTGTTCACAAACCTAATGTTCTCCAGGTGTGCAACCAGTCGCAGCCTAATTATTCTTTCCAGTATTTTACAGGGGATGCTTGTCAGTGATACAGGTCTGTAGTTAAGTGCCTCCTCCCTATCTCCTTTCTTGAAGATCTGCACGACATTTGCCTTCTTCCAGCAACTGGGCAATTCTCCTGACATAAGTGACTCATTAAAGATCATTGCCAGAGGCACGCTGAGGGCCTGTGCTACTTCTTTTAGTATCCACGGTGATACTTTGTCTGGTCCAACTGCTCTAGTTGCATCTAGAGTTGTCAACTGTTTCATTACCTCCTCTGCTGCCACCTCTATATCTGATAGTCTTTCATCTAGGGTAACCCCTTCCAACAATGGGAGCTGCTCAGGCTCCCAGTGTGTGTGTGTGTGTGTGTGTGTGTGTGTGTGTGTGTGTGTGTGTGTGTGTGTGTGTGTGTGTGTGTGTGTGTGTGTGTGTGTGTGTGTGTGTGTGTGTGTACTCACCTAGTTGTACTCACCTAGTTGTGTCTGCAGGATCGAGCATTGACTCTTGGATCCCGCCTTTCGAGCATCGGTTGTTTACAGCAATGACTCCTGTCCTATTTCCCTATCATACCTGGTTTTAAAATTATGAATAGTATTTGCTTCCACAACCTGTTCCTGAAGTGCATTCCATTTCCCCACTACTCTCACGCTAAAAGAAAACTTCCTAACATCTCTGTGACTCATCTGAGTTTCAAGCTTCCATCCATGTCCTCTCGTTCTGTTACTATTCCGTGTGAACATTTCGTCTATGTCCACTCTGTCAATTCCTCTGACTATCTTATACGTTCCTATCATGTCCCCCCTCTCTTTTCTTCTTTCTAGTGTCGTAAGGCACAGTTCCCTCAGGCGCTCTTCATACCCCATCCCTCGTAGCTCTGGGACGAGTCTCGTTGCAAACCTCTGAACCTTTTCCAGTTTCATTATATGCTTCTTCAGATGGAGACTCCATGATGAGGCGGCATACTCTAAGACTGGCCTTACGTGGGCAGTGTAAAGCGCCCTAAATGCCTGCTTACTTAGGTTTCTGAATGATGTTCTAACTTTTGCCAGTGTAGAGTACGCTGCTGTCGTTATCCTATTAATATGTGCCTCAGTAGATAGATTAGGTGTTACGTCCACCCCCAGGTCTCTTTCACGCGTCGTTACAGGTAGGCTGTTCCCCTTCATTGTGTACTGTCCCTTTGGTCTCCTATCTCCTAGTCCCATTTCCATAACTTTACATTTGCTCGTGTTGATTTCTAGTAGCCATTTCTCTGACCATCTCTGCAATCTGTTCAGGTCCTCTTGGAGGATCCTGCAATCCTCATCTGTCACAACTCTTCTCATCAACTTTGCATCATCCGCAAACATCGACATGTAGGACTCTACGCCTGTAAACATGTCGTTAACATATACAAGAAATAGAATTGGTCCCTGCACCGATCCTTGTGGTACTCCACTTGTTACTGTTCGCCAGTCCGACTTCTCGCCCCTTACCGTAACTCTTTGGCTCCTTCCTGTTAGGTAGTTCCTTATCCATTCTAGGACCTTTCCCCCCACCCCCGCCTGCCTCTCGAGCTTGAACAGCAGTCTCGTGTTCGGTACTGTATCAAAGGCTTTTTGGCAAGTCCAGAAATATGCAGTCTGCCCAACCATCTCTGTCCTGTCTTATCCTCGTTATTTTATCATAGAATTCCAGAAGGTTTGTTAGGCACGATTTCCCTGTCCAGAACCCATGTTGATGTTTGTTCACAAACCTAATGTTCTCCAGGTGTGCAACCAGTCGCAGCCTAATTATTCTTTCCAGTATTTTACAGGGGATGCTTGTCAGTGATACAGGTCTGTAGTTAAGTGCCTCCTCCCTATCTCCTTTCTTGAAGATCTGCACGACATTTGCCTTCTTCCAGCAACTGGGCAATTCTCCTGACATAAGTGACTCATTAAAGATCATTGCCAGAGGCACGCTGAGGGCCTGTGCTACTTCTTTTAGTATCCACGGTGATACTTTGTCTGGTCCAACTGCTTTAGTTGCATCTAGAGTTGTCAACTGTTTCATTACCTCCTCTGCTGCCACCTCTATATCTGATAGTCTTTCATCTAGGGTAACCCCTTCCAACAATGGGAGCTGCTCAGGCTCCCAGTGTGTGTGTGTGTGTGTGTGTGTGTGTGTGTGTGTGTGTGTGTGTGTGTGTGTGTGTGTGTGTGTGTGTGTGTGTGTGTGTGTGTGTGTGTGTGTGTGTGTGTGTGTGTGTGTGTGTGTGTGTGTGTGTGTGTGTGTGTGTGTGTGTGTGTGTGTGTGTGTGTGTGTGTGTGTGTGTGTGTGTGTGTGTGTGTGTGTGTGTGTGTGTGTGTGTGTGTGTGTGTGTGTGTGTGTGTGTGTGTGTGTGTGTGTGTGTGTGTGTGTGTGTGTGTGTGTGTGTGTGTGTGTGTGTGTGTGTGTGTGTGTGTGTGTGTGTGTGTGTGTGTGTGTGTGTGTGTGTGTGTGTGTGTGTGTGTGTGTGTGTGTGTGTGTGTGTGTGTGTGTGTGTGTGTGTGTGTGTGTGTGTGTGTGTGTGTGTGTGTGTGTGTGTGTGTGTGTGTGTGTGTGTGTGTGTGTGTGTGTGTGTGTGTGTGTGTGTGTGTGTGTGTGTGTGTGTGTGTGTGTGTGTGTGTGTGTGTGTGTGTGTGTGTGTGTGTGTGTGTGTGTGTGTGTGTGTGTGTGTGTGTGTGTGTGTGTGTGTGTGTGTGTGTGTGTGTGTGTGTGTGTGTACTCACCTAGTTGTACTCACCTAGTTGTGTCTGCAGGATCGAGCATTGACTCTTGGATCCCGCCTTTCGAGCATCGGTTGTTTACAGCAATGACTCCTGTCCTATTTCCCTATCATACCTGGTTTTAAAATTATGAATAGTATTTGCTTCCACAACCTGTTCCTGAAGTGCATTCCATTTCCCCACTACTCTCACGCTAAAAGAAAACTTCCTAACATCTCTGTGACTCATCTGAGTTTCAAGCTTCCATCCATGTCCTCTCGTTCTGTTACTATTCCGTGTGAACATTTCGTCTATGTCCACTCTGTCAATTCCTCTGACTATCTTATACGTTCCTATCATGTCCCCCCTCTCTTTTCTTCTTTCTAGTGTCGTAAGGCACAGTTTCCTCAGGCGCTCTTCATACCCCATCCCTCGTAGCTCTGGGACGAGTCTCGTTGCAAACCTCTGAACCTTTTCCAGTTTCATTGTATGCTTCTTCAGATGGAGACTCCATGATGAGGCGGCATACTCTAAGACTGGCCTTACGTGGGCAGTGTAAAGCGCCCTAAATGCCTCCTTACTTAGGTTTCTGAATGATGTTCTAACTTTTGCCAGTGTAGAGTACGCTGCTGTCGTTATCCTATTAATATGTGCCTCAGTAGATAGATTAGGTGTTACGTCCACCCCCAGGTCTCTTTCACGCGTCGTTACAGGTAGGCTGTTCCCCTTCATTGTGTACTGTCCCTTTGGTCTCCTATCTCCTAGTCCCATTTCCATAACTTTACATTTGCTCGTGTTGATTTCTAGTAGCCATTTCTCTGACCATCTCTGCAATCTGTTCAGGTCCTCTTGGAGGATCCTGCAATCCTCATCTGTCACAACTCTTCTCATCAACTTTGCATCATCCGCAAACATCGACATGTAGGACTCTACGCCTGTAAACATGTCGTTAACATATACAAGAAATAGAATTGGTCCCAGCACCGATCCTTGTGGTACTCCACTTGTTACTGTTCGCCAGTCCGACTTCTCGCCCCTTACCGTAACTCTTTGGCTCCTTCCTGTTAGGTAGTTCCTTATCCATTCTAGGACCTTTCCCCCCACCCCCGCCTGCCTCTCGAGCTTGAACAGCAGTCTCATGTTCGGTACTGTATCAAAGGCTTTTTGGCAGTCCAGAAATATGCAGTCTGCCCAACCATCTCGGTCCTGTCTTATCCTCGTTATTTTATCATAGAATTCCAGAAGGTTTGTTAGGCACGATTTCCCTGTCCAGAACCCATGTTGATGTTTGTTCACAAACCTAATGTTCTCCAGGTGTGCAACCAGTCGCAGCCTAATTATTCTTTCCAGTATTTTACAGGGGATGCTTGTCAGTGATACAGGTCTGTAGTTAAGTGCCTCCTCCCTATCTCCTTTCTTGAAGATCTGCACGACATTTGCCTTCTTCCAGCAACTGGGCAATTCTCCTGACATAAGTGACTCATTAAAGATCATTGCCAGAGGCACGCTGAGGGCCTGTGCTACTTCTTTTAGTATCCACGGTGATACTTTGTCTGGTCCAACTGCTTTAGTTGCATCTAGAGTTGTCAACTGTTTCATTACCTCCTCTGCTGCCACCTCTATATCTGATAGTCTTTCATCTAGGGTAACCCCTTCCAACAATGGGAGCTGCTCAGGCTCCCAGTGTGTGTGTGTGTGTGTGTGTGTGTGTGTGTGTGTGTGTGTGTGTGTGTGTGTGTGTGTGTGTGTGTGTGTGTGTGTGTGTGTGTGTGTGTGTGTGTGTGTGTGTGTGTGTGTGTGTGTGTGTGTGTGTGTGTGTGTGTGTGTGTGTGTGTGTGTGTGTGTGTGTGTGTGTGTGTGTGTGTGTGTGTGTGTGTGTGTGTGTGTGTGTGTGTGTGTGTGTGTGTGTGTGTGTGTGTGTGTGTGTACTTACCTAATTGTACTTACCTAATTGTGCTTGCGGGGGTTGAGCTCTGGCTCTTTGGTCCCGCCTCTCAACCGTCAATCAACTGGTGTACAGATTCCTGAGCCTATTGGGCTCTATCATATCTACATTTGAAACTGTGAATGGAGTCAGCCTCCACCACATCACTTCCTAATGCATTCCATTTGCTAACTACTCTGACACTGAAAAAGTTCTTTCTAACGTCTCTGTGGCTCATTTGGGTACTCAGCTTCCACCTGTGTCCCCTTGTTCGCGTCCCACCAGTGTTGAAAAGTTCGTCCTTGTTTACCCGGTCGATACCCCTGAGGATTTTGTAGGTTGTGATCATGTCCCCCCTTACTCTTCTGTCTTCCAGTGTCGTGAGGTGCATTTCCCGCAGCCTTTCCTCATAACTCATGCCTCTTAGTTCTGGGACTAGTCTAGTAGCATACCTTTGGACTTTTTCCAGCTTCGTCTTGTGCTTGACAAGGTACGGGCTCCATGCTGGGGCCGCATACTCCAGGATTGGTCTTACATATGTGGTGTACAAGATTCTGAATGATTCCTTACACAGGTTCCTGAACGCCGTTCTGATGTTAGCCAGCCTCGCATATGCCGCAGACGTTATTCTCTTTATGTGGGCTTCAGGAGACAGGTTTGGTGTGATATCAACTCCTAGATCTTTCTCTCTGTCTGTTTCATTAAGTACTTCATCTCCTATTCTGTATCCTGTGCCTGGCCTCCTGTTTCCACTGCCTAGTTTCATTACTTTGCATTTACTCGGGTTGAACTTCAACAGCCATTTGTTGGACCATTCACTCAGTCTATCCAGGTCATCTTGTAGCCTCCTACTATCATCCTCTGTTTCAATCCTCCTCATAATTTTTGCATCGTCGGCAAACATTGAGAGGAACGAATCTATACCCTCTGGGAGATCATTTACATATACCAGAAACAGTATAGGTCCAAGGACTGACCCCTGCGGGACTCCACTTGTGACGTCTCGCCAATCTGAGACCTCACCCCTCACACAGACTCGTTGTCTCCTGTTGCTTAGGTATTCCTCTATCCACCGGAGTACCTTCCCTCTCACTCCAGCCTGCATCTCCAACTTTCGCACTAGCTTCTTGTGGGGCACTGTATCAAAGGCTTTCTGACAATCCAAAAATATGCAGTCTGCCCACCCTTCTCTTTCTTGCCTTATTTTTGTTGCCTGGTCGTAGAATTCAAGTAACCCTGTGAGGCAGGACCTGCCATCCCTGAACCCATGTTGATGCTGTGTTACAAAGTTCCTTCGCTCCAGATGCTCCACTAGTTTTTTTCGCACAATCTTCTCCATCAGCTTGCATGGTATGCAGGTTAGGGACACTGGCCTGTAGTTCAGTGCCTCCTGTCTATCCCCTTTCTTGTATATCGGGACTACGTTAGCTGCTTTCCAAGTATCTGGCAGTTCCCCTGTTGCCAGTGATTTGTTATACACTATGGAGAGTGGTAGGCTCAGTTCTCTTGCTCCTTCCTTTAGAACCCAAGGGGAGATTCCATCTGGGCCTATAGCCTTCGTCACGTCCAACTCTAGTAAACACTTCCTTACTTCCCCACTGGTAATCTCAAACTCTTCCAGTGGTTCCTGGTTAGCTATTCCCTCACTTACCTCTGGAATTTCTCCTTGTTCTAAGGTGAAGACCTCCTGGAATTTCTTATTCAATTCCTCACACACTTCCTTGTCATTTGTAGTGAATCCTTCCGCCCCTATCCTTAATCTCATAACCTGTTCCTTTTGTGTGTGTGTGTGTGTGTGTGTGTGTGTGTGTGTGTGTGTGTGTGTGTGTGTGTGTGTGTGTGTGTGTGTGTGTGTGTGTGTGTGTGTGTGTGTGTGTGTGTGTGTGTGTGTGTGTGTGTGTGTGTGTGTGTGTGTGTGTGTGTACTCACCTAGTTGTACTCACCTAGTTGTGTCTGCAGGATCGAGCATTGACTCTTGGATCCCGCCTTTCGAGCATCGGTTGTTTACAGCAATGACTCCTGTCCTATTTCCCTATCATACCTGGTTTTAAAATTATGAATAGTATTTGCTTCCACAACCTGTTCCTGAAGTGCATTCCATTTCCCCACTACTCTCACGCTAAAAGAAAACTTCCTAACATCTCTGTGACTCATCTGAGTTTCAAGCTTCCATCCATGTCCTCTCGTTCTGTTACTATTCCGTGTGAACATTTCGTCTATGTCCACTCTGTCAATTCCTCTGACTATCTTATACGTTCCTATCATGTCCCCCCTCTCTTTTCTTCTTTCTAGTGTCGTAAGGCACAGTTTCCTCAGGCGCTCTTCATACCCCATCCCTCGTAGCTCTGGGACGAGTCTCGTTGCAAACCTCTGAACCTTTTCCAGTTTCATTGTATGCTTCTTCAGATGGAGACTCCATGATGAGGCGGCATACTCTAAGACTGGCCTTACGTGGGCAGTGTAAAGCGCCCTAAATGCCTCCTTACTTAGGTTTCTGAATGATGTTCTAACTTTTGCCAGTGTAGAGTACGCTGCTGTCGTTATCCTATTAATATGTGCCTCAGTAGATAGATTAGGTGTTACGTCCACCCCCAGGTCTCTTTCACGCGTCGTTACAGGTAGGCTGTTCCCCTTCATTGTGTACTGTCCCTTTGGTCTCCTATCTCCTAGTCCCATTTCCATAACTTTACATTTGCTCGTGTTGATTTCTAGTAGCCATTTCTCTGACCATCTCTGCAATCTGTTCAGGTCCTCTTGGAGGATCCTGCAATCCTCATCTGTCACAACTCTTCTCATCAACTTTGCATCATCCGCAAACATCGACATGTAGGACTCTACGCCTGTAAACATGTCGTTAACATATACAAGAAATAGAATTGGTCCCAGCACCGATCCTTGTGGTACTCCACTTGTTACTGTTCGCCAGTCCGACTTCTCGCCCCTTACCGTAACTCTTTGGCTCCTTCCTGTTAGGTAGTTCCTTATCCATTCTAGGACCTTTCCCCCCACCCCCGCCTGCCTCTCGAGCTTGAACAGCAGTCTCATGTTCGGTACTGTATCAAAGGCTTTTTGGCAGTCCAGAAATATGCAGTCTGCCCAACCATCTCTGTCCTGTCTTATCCTCGTTATTTTATCATAGAATTCCAGAAGGTTTGTTAGGCACGATTTCCCTGTCCAGAACCCATGTTGATGTTTGTTCACAAACCTAATGTTCTCCAGGTGTGCAACCAGTCGCAGCCTAATTATTCTTTCCAGTATTTTACAGGGGATGCTTGTCAGTGATACAGGTCTGTAGTTAAGTGCCTCCTCCCTATCTCCTTTCTTGAAGATCTGCACGACATTTGCCTTCTTCCAGCAACTGGGCAATTCTCCTGACATAAGTGACTCATTAAAGATCATTGCCAGAGGCACGCTGAGGGCCTGTGCTACTTCTTTTAGTATCCACGGTGATACTTTGTCTGGTCCAACTGCTTTAGTTGCATCTAGAGTTGTCAACTGTTTCATTACCTCCTCTGCTGTCACCTCTATATCTGATAGTCTTTCATCTAGGGTAACCCCTTCCAACAATGGGAGCTGCTCAGGCTCCCAGTGTGTGTGTGTGTGTGTGTGTGTGTGTGTGTGTGTGTGTGTGTGTGTGTGTGTGTGTGTGTGTGTGTGTGTGTGTGTGTGTGTGTGTGTGTGTACTCACCTAATTGTGCTTGCGGGGGTTGAGCTCTGGCTCTTTGGTCCCGCCTCTCAACCGTCAATCAACCGGTGTACAGATTCCGCGTGTGTGTGTGTGTGTGTGTGTGTGTGTGTGTGTGTGTGTGTGTGTGTGTGTGTGTGTGTGTGTGTGTGTGTGTGTGTGTGTGTGTGTGTGTGTGTGTACTCACCTAGTTGTACTCACCTAGTTGTGTCTGCAGGATCGAGCATTGACTCTTGGATCCCGCCTTTCGAGCATCGGTTGTTTACAGCAATGACTCCTGTCCTATTTCCCTATCATACCTGGTTTTAAAATTATGAATAGTATTTGCTTCCACAACCTGTTCCTGAAGTGCATTCCATTTCCCCACTACTCTCACGCTAAAAGAAAACTTCCTAACATCTCTGTGACTCATCTGAGTTTCAAGCTTCCATCCATGTCCTCTCGTTCTGTTACTATTCCGTGTGAACATTTCGTCTATGTCCACTCTGTCAATTCCTCTGACTATCTTATACGTTCCTATCATGTCCCCCCTCTCTTTTCTTCTTTCTAGTGTCGTAAGGCACAGTTCCCTCAGGCGCTCTTCACACCCCATCCCTCGTAGCTCTGGGACGAGTCTCGTTGCAAACCTCTGAACCTTTTCCAGTTTCATTATATGCTTCTTCAGATGGAGACTCCATGATGAGGCGGCATACTCTAAGACTGGCCTTACGTGGGCAGTGTAAAGCGCCCTAAATGCCTCCTTACTTAGGTTTCTGAATGATGTTCTAACTTTTGCCAGTGTAGAGTACGCTGCTGTCGTTATCCTATTAATATGTGCCTCAGTAGATAGATTAGGTGTTACGTCCACCCCCAGGTCTCTTTCACGCGTCGTTACAGGTAGGCTGTTCCCCTTCATTGTGTACTGTCCCTTTGGTCTCCTATCTCCTAGTCCCATTTCCATAACTTTACATTTGCTCGTGTTGATTTCTAGTAGCCATTTCTCTGACCATCTCTGCAATCTGTTCAGGTCCTCTTGGAGGATCCTGCAATCCTCATCTGTCACAACTCTTCTCATCAACTTTGCATCATCCGCAAACATCGACATGTAGGACTCTACGCCTGTAAACATGTCGTTAACATATACAAGAAATAGAATTGGTCCCAGCACCGATCCTTGTGGTTCTCCACTTGTTACTGTTCGCCAGTCCGACTTCTCGCCCCTTACCGTAACTCTTTGGCTCCTTCCTGTTAGGTAGTTCCTTATCCATTCTAGGACCTTTCCCCCCACCCCCGCCTGCCTCTCGAGCTTGAACAGCAGTCTCATGTTCGGTACTGTATCAAAGGCTTTTTGGCAGTCCAGAAATATGCAGTCTGCCCAACCATCTCTGTCCTGTCTTATCCTCGTTATTTTATCATAGAATTCCAGAAGGTTTGTTAGGCACGATTTCCCTGTCCAGAACCCATGTTGATGTTTGTTCACAAACCTAATGTTCTCCAGGTGTGCAACCAGTCGCAGCCTAATTATTCTTTCCAGTATTTTACAGGGGATGCTTGTCAGTGATACAGGTCTGTAGTTAAGTGCCTCCTCCCTATCTCCTTTCTTGAAGATCTGCACGACATTTGCCTTCTTCCAGCAACTGGGCAATTCTCCTGACATAAGTGACTCATTAAAGATCATTGCCAGAGGCACGCTGAGGGCCTGTGCTACTTCTTTTAGTATCCACGGTGATACTTTGTCTGGTCCAACTGCTTTAGTTGCATCTAGAGTTGTCAACTGTTTCATTACCTCCTCTGCTGTCACCTCTATATCTGATAGTCTTTCATCTAGGGTAACCCCTTCCAACAATGGGAGCTGCTCAGGCTCCCAGTGTGTGTGTGTGTGTGTGTGTGTGTGTGTGTGTGTGTGTGTGTGTGTGTGTGTGTGTGTGTGTGTGTGTGTGTGTGTGTGTGTGTGTACTCACCTAATTGTGCTTGCGGGGGTTGAGCTCTGGCTCTTTGGTCCCGCCTCTCAACCGTCAATCAACCGGTGTACAGATTCCTGAGACTGGTGTACAGATTCCGCGTGTGTGTGTGTGTGTGTGTGTGTGTGTGTGTGTGTGTGTGTGTGTGTGTGTGTGTGTGTGTGTGTGTGTGTGTGTGTGTGTGTGTGTGTGTGTGTGTGTGTGTGTGTGTGTGTGTGTGTGTGTGTGTGTGTGTGTGTGTGTGTACTCACCTAGTTGTACTCACCTAGTTGTGTCTGCAGGATCGAGCATTGACTCTTGGATCCCGCCTTTCGAGCATCGGTTGTTTACAGCAATGACTCCTGTCCTATTTCCCTATCATACCTGGTTTTAAAATTATGAATAGTATTTGCTTCCACAACCTGTTCCTGAAGTGCATTCCATTTCCCCACTACTCTCACGCTAAAAGAAAACTTCCTAACATCTCTGTGACTCATCTGAGTTTCAAGCTTCCATCCATGTCCTCTCGTTCTGTTACTATTCCGTGTGAACATTTCGTCTATGTCCACTCTGTCAATTCCTCTGACTATCTTATACGTTCCTATCATGTCCCCCCTCTCTTTTCTTCTTTCTAGTGTCGTAAGGCACAGTTCCCTCAGGCGCTCTTCATACCCCATCCCTCGTAGCTCTGGGACGAGTCTCGTTGCAAACCTCTGAACCTTTTCCAGTTTCATTATATGCTTCTTCAGATGGAGACTCCATGATGAGGCGGCATACTCTAAGACTGGCCTTACGTGGGCAGTGTAAAGCGCCCTAAATGCCTCCTTACTTAGGTTTCTGAATGATGTTCTAACTTTTGCCAGTGTAGAGTACGCTGCTGTCGTTATCCTATTAATATGTGCCTCAGTAGATAGATTAGGTGTTACGTCCACCCCCAGGTCTCTTTCACGCGTCGTTACAGGTAGGCTGTTCCCCTTCATTGTGTACTGTCCCTTTGGTCTCCTATCTCCTAGTCCCATTTCCATAACTTTACATTTGCTCGTGTTGATTTCTAGTAGCCATTTCTCTGACCATCTCTGCAATCTGTTCAGGTCCTCTTGGAGGATCCTGCAATCCTCATCTGTCACAACTCTTCTCATCAACTTTGCATCATCCGCAAACATCGACATGTAGGACTCTACGCCTGTAAACATGTCGTTAACATATACAAGAAATAGAATTGGTCCCAGCACCGATCCTTGTGGTTCTCCACTTGTTACTGTTCGCCAGTCCGACTTCTCGCCCCTTACCGTAACTCTTTGGCTCCTTCCTGTTAGGTAGTTCCTTATCCATTCTAGGACCTTTCCCCCCACCCCCGCCTGCCTCTCGAGCTTGAACAGCAGTCTCATGTTCGGTACTGTATCAAAGGCTTTTTGGCAGTCCAGAAATATGCAGTCTGCCCAACCATCTCTGTCCTGTCTTATCCTCGTTATTTTATCATAGAATTCCAGAAGGTTTGTTAGGCACGATTTCCCTGTCCAGAACCCATGTTGATGTTTGTTCACAAACCTAATGTTCTCCAGGTGTGCAACCAGTCGCAGCCTAATTATTCTTTCCAGTATTTTACAGGGGATGCTTGTCAGTGATACAGGTCTGTAGTTAAGTGCCTCCTCCCTATCTCCTTTCTTGAAGATCTGCACGACATTTGCCTTCTTCCAGCAACTGGGCAATTCTCCTGACATAAGTGACTCATTAAAGATCATTGCCAGAGGCACGCTGAGGGCCTGTGCTACTTCTTTTAGTATCCACGGTGATACTTTGTCTGGTCCAACTGCTTTAGTTGCATCTAGAGTTGTCAACTGTTTCATTACCTCCTCTGCTGCCACCTCTATATCTGATAGTCTTTCATCTAGGGTATCCCCTTCCAACAATGGGAGCTGCTCAGGCTCCCAGTGTGTGTGTGTGTGTGTGTGTGTGTGTGTGTGTGTGTGTGTGTGTGTGTGTGTGTGTGTGTGTGTGTGTGTGTGTGTGTGTGTGTGTGTGTGTGTGTGTGTGTGTGTGTGTGTGTGTGTGTGTGTGTGTGTGTGTGTGTGTGTGTGTGTGTGTGTGTGTGTGTGTGTGTGTGTGTGTGTGTGTGTGTGTGTGTGTGTGTGTGTGTGTGTGTGTGTGTGTGTGTGTGTGTGTGTGTGTGTGTGTGTGTGTGTGTGTGTGTGTGTGTGTGTGTGTGTGTGTGTGTGTGTGTGTGTGTGTGTGTGTGTGTGTGTGTGTGTGTGTGTGTGTGTGTGTGTGTGTGTGTGTGTGTGTGTGTGTGTGTGTACTCACCTATATGTACTCACCTATATGTGCTTGCAGGATCGAGCATTGACTCTTGGATCCCGCCTTTCTAGCTATCGGTTGTTTACAGCAATGACTCCTGTCCCATTTCCCTATCATACCTAGTTTTAAAAGTATGAATAGTATTTGCTTCCACAACCTGTTCCCCAAGTGCATTCCATTTTTCTACTACTCTCACGCTAAAAGAAAACTTCCTAACATCTCTGTGACACATCTGAGTTTCCAGTTTCCACCCATGTCCCCTCGTTCTGTTATTATTACGTGTGAACATTTGATCTATTTCCACTTTGTCAATTCCCCTGAGTATTTTATATGTCCCTATCATATCTCCTCTCTCCCTTCTTTTCTCTAGTGTCGTAAGGTTCAGTTCCTTCAGCCGCTCTTCATATCCCATCCCTCGTAGCTCTGGGACAAGCCTCGTCGCAAACCTCTGAACCTTCTCCAGTTTCTTTATGTGTTTCTTCAGGTGGGGGCTCCATGATGGCGCGGCATACTCTAAGACGGGTCTCACGTAGGCAGTGTAAAGCGCCCTAAAAGCTTCCTCATTTAGGTTTCTGAATGAAGTTCTAATTTTCGCCAGTGTAGAGTACGCTGCTGTCGTTATCCTATTTATATGTGCCTCAGGAGTTAGATTAGGTGTCACATCCACTCCCAGGTCTCTTTCTCGAATCGTTACAGGTAGGCTGTTCCCCTTCATTGTGTACTGTCCCTTTGGTCTCCTGTCACCTGATCCCATTTCCATAACTTTACATTTACTGGTGTTAAACTCCAGTAGCCATTTCTCTGACCATCTCTGCAGCCTGTTTAAGTCCTCTTGGAGGATCCTACAATCCTCGTCTGTCACAACTCTTCTCATTAATTTTGCGTCATCTGCAAACATCGACATGTATGATTCCACTCCTGTAAACATATCATTTACGTAAATTAGAAAGAGGATTGGTCCCAGCACCGATCCTTGAGGTACTCCACTTGTTACTGTTCGCCAGTCCGACTTTTCGCCCCTTACCATTACCCTCTGGCTCCTTCCTGTTAGGTAGTTCTTCACCCATACTAGGGCCTTTCCGCTTACTCCTGCCTGCCTCTCAAGTTTGTATAGCAGTCTCATGTGCGGTACCGTATCAAAGGCCTTTTGGCAGTCAAGAAATATGCAGTCTGCCCAGCCTTCTCTGTCCTGCCTTATCCTTGTTACTTTATCATAGAATTCTAAAAGGTTTGTTAGGCATGATTTCCCTGTCCAGAACCCATGTTGGTGCTTGTTTACAAACCCAATGCTCTCCAGGTGCTCAACAAGTCTTAGCCTAATTATTCTTTCAAGTATTTTGCAGGGGATGCTTGTCAGTGATACGGGTCTGTAGTTAAGTGCCTCCTCCCTATCCCCCTTTTTGAAAATCGGTACGACATTTGCCTCCTTCCAGCAACTGGGCAATTCTCCCGACATAAGTGACTCATTGAAGATCATTGCCAGAGGCACGCTGAGAGCCTGCGCTGCCTCTTTAAGTATCCACGGTGATACTTTGTCTGGTCCAACAGCTTTATTTGCATCCAGTGTTGTCAACTGTTTCATTACATCCTCTGCTGTCACCTCTATATCCGATAGTCTTTCATCTTTGGTAATCTCTTCTAACAATGGGAGCTGCTCAGGCTCGGTTGTGAACACTCCATGGAATTTTGCATTCAGTACCTCGCAGATTTCCTTGTCGCTTTCTGTATATGCCCCCTCTGTTTTCCTCAGTCTTGTCACTTGGGCATTTACCGACATCTTCCTTCTTATATGGCTATGTAGTAATTTTGGTTGCTTTTTCGCTTTGACTGCAATATCGTTCTCATAATTTCTTTCCGACACTCGTCTTATGTTAATGTAATCATTCCTAGCTCTGTTACATCTAATCCTGTTGTCCTCTGTCCTTTGCCTTCTGTACTTCCTCCACTCCCTCCTGCTTCTCACCTTTGCTTCCTGACACTGTCTATTAAACCATGGGTTATTATATTCCCTCCTGCTTTTTTCCTTTATTGTTGGAATAAATCTATCTTCAGCCTCCTTGCATTTCAATATGACTTGGTTCATCATACCTTGCACTGTTTTTCCTCTAAGTTCTTCCTCCCACTGCACTTCTCCCAGGTAGTCCCTTATCCTTCTGTAGTCCCCTTTTCTGTAATCAAGTCTCCTTTCCCGAACCTCTTGTCCCTTGGTCACAATTTTAAGCTCCATCATGTAGTCAAAGGCTAGGACACAATGGTCACTAGCTCCTAGTGGCATTTCATGTTCCAACTGCTCGATGTCTTCTACATTCTGAGTGATAATGAGATCTAATAGGCTGGGCGTATCCCCTCCTCTTTCCCTAGTATCTTCTTTCACATGCTGTGTTAGGAAATTCCTGTCAATAACGTCTACCAGCTTCGCTCCCCAGGTCTCCTCCCCGCCATGGGGATTCCTCGTTTCCCAATCTATCTCTCCGTGATTTAGGTCCCCCATGACCAGCAGCTTCGCTCTCATTCTATGCGCTAAAGTTGCTGCCCTCTGCAGTTCATCCATACATGTCTTGTTGCTGTCCTCGTACTCCTGCCTGGGCCTTCTACTGTTTGGTGGGGGATTGTAGAGTATCAAGATTACAATCTTCTTCCCATCCACTGTCAGAGTTCCATGTATGAAGCTTGTGCTTTCATTGGTACCCGGATTTTCCAGCTCATCAAACTTCCATTTCCGCTTTATTAGTAGTGCCACTCCTCCTCCCTGTCTCTGTGTCCTTTCTTTTCTTATCACCTGGTACCCCTCTGGAAAGATTGCATCCGAGATCATGCCATTTATTTTAGTTTCCACTATTGCCACTATGTCTGGGTCTGCCTCACTAACTCTTTCTTTTATCTCTTCTGCTTTATTGGCTACCCCATCAGCATTGGTGTACCAAACCTTGAGACTCTTCTTGGAAACTCGGGTGTCAGAGTTCCCCCTTTCACCAGGGGTCTGGGGGGAACTGGGGGGTGTCTGGGGGGCAAGTGGGGGTTGTGGGGGTGAGTGGGGGGGTGCTAGGGGGGTGCCTGGGAGTGCCTGGTAGGCGAATGGGGTCTGGGCATCTAGGGGGGTAGGAAGGGCATAATGGGTCTGAAAGTTAGGGGTCTGAATAGCATAGGGGGGTTGAGAAATAGAGTGAGACTGAGAGTCAGATAGAGGTTGAGAGGTTGGGGGGAAGAGGGCTACTGAGGGTGGAGAGTTGAGATGAGAATGGAGCATGGGTGCTGGGAGTGGAAGAGAGGGTATATTAGTTAGGAGGGAATCGGGGGTAGGTGGGGGTTTTGGGGTAGAAGAGGGGAAGAGGGAGATGGGGGAAGGTGTTAGGGGGTCACAAGGTGAGGGGGTTAAATGTGGGCTGGAGGTGCATAGGAGGTGTGTGTGTGTGTGTGTGTGTGTGTGTGTGTGTGTGTGTGTGTGTGTGTGTGTGTGTGTGTGTGTGTGTGTGTGTGTGTGTGTGTGTGTGTGTGTGTGTGTGTGTGTGTGTGTGTGTGTGTGTGTGTGTGTGTGTGTGTGTGTGTGTGTGTGTGTGTGTGTGTGTGTGTGTGTGTGTGTGTGTGTGTGTGTGTGTGTGTGTGTGTGTGTGTGTGTGTGTGTGTGTGTGTGTGTGTGTGTGTGTGTGTGTGTGTGTGTGTGTGTGTGTGTGTGTGTGTGTGTGTGTGTGTGTGTGTGTGTGTGTGTGTGTGTGTGTGTGTGTGTGTGTGTGTGTGTGTGTGTGTGTGTGTGTGTGTGTGTGTGTGTGTGTGTGTGTGTGTGTGTGTGTGTGTGTGTGTGTGTGTGTGTGTGTGTGTGTGTGTGTGTGTGTGTGTGTGTGTGTGTGTGTGTGTGTGTGTGTGTGTGTGTGTGTGTGTGTGTGTGTGTGTGTGTGTGTGTGTGTGTACTCACCTAATTGTGCTTGCGGGGGTTGAGCTCTGGCTCTTTGGTCCCGCCTCTCAACCGTCAATCAACCGGTGTACAGATTCCGCGTGTGTGTGTGTGTGTGTGTGTGTGTGTGTGTGTGTGTGTGTGTGTGTGTGTGTGTGTGTGTGTGTGTGTGTGTGTGTGTGTGTGTGTGTGTGTACTCACCTAGTTGTACTCACCTAGTTGTGTCTGCAGGATCGAGCATTGACTCTTGGATCCCGCCTTTCGAGCATCGGTTGTTTACAGCAATGACTCCTGTCCTATTTCCCTATCATACCTGGTTTTAAAATTATGAATAGTATTTGCTTCCACAACCTGTTCCTGAAGTGCATTCCATTTCCCCACTACTCTCACGCTAAAAGAAAACTTCCTAACATCTCTGTGACTCATCTGAGTTTCAAGCTTCCATCCATGTCCTCTCGTTCTGTTACTATTCCGTGTGAACATTTCGTCTATGTCCACTCTGTCAATTCCTCTGACTATCTTATACGTTCCTATCATGTCCCCCCTCTCTTTTCTTCTTTCTAGTGTCGTAAGGCACAGTTCCCTCAGGCGCTCTTCATACCCCATCCCTCGTAGCTCTGGGACGAGTCTCGTTGCAAACCTCTGAACCTTTTCCAGTTTCATTATATGCTTCTTCAGATGGAGACTCCATGATGAGGCGGCATACTCTAAGACTGGCCTTACGTGGGCAGTGTAAAGCGCCCTAAATGCCTCCTTACTTAGGTTTCTGAATGATGTTCTAACTTTTGCCAGTGTAGAGTACGCTGCTGTCGTTATCCTATTAATATGTGCCTCAGTAGATAGATTAGGTGTTACGTCCACCCCCAGGTCTCTTTCACGCGTCGTTACAGGTAGGCTGTTCCCCTTCATTGTGTACTGTCCCTTTGGTCTCCTATCTCCTAGTCCCATTTCCATAACTTTACATTTGCTCGTGTTGATTTCTAGTAGCCATTTCTCTGACCATCTCTGCAATCTGTTCAGGTCCTCTTGGAGGATCCTGCAATCCTCATCTGTCACAACTCTTCTCATCAACTTTGCATCATCCGCAAACATCGACATGTAGGACTCTACGCCTGTAAACATGTCGTTAACATATACAAGAAATAGAATTGGTCCCAGCACCGATCCTTGTGGTTCTCCACTTGTTACTGTTCGCCAGTCCGACTTCTCGCCCCTTACCGTAACTCTTTGGCTCCTTCCTGTTAGGTAGTTCCTTATCCATTCTAGGACCTTTCCCCCCACCCCCGCCTGCCTCTCGAGCTTGAACAGCAGTCTCATGTTCGGTACTGTATCAAAGGCTTTTTGGCAGTCCAGAAATATGCAGTCTGCCCAACCATCTCTGTCCTGTCTTATCCTCGTTATTTTATCATAGAATTCCAGAAGGTTTGTTAGGCACGATTTCCCTGTCCAGAACCCATGTTGATGTTTGTTCACAAACCTAATGTTCTCCAGGTGTGCAACCAGTCGCAGCCTAATTATTCTTTCCAGTATTTTACAGGGGATGCTTGTCAGTGATACAGGTCTGTAGTTAAGTGCCTCCTCCCTATCTCCTTTCTTGAAGATCTGCACGACATTTGCCTTCTTCCAGCAACTGGGCAATTCTCCTGACATAAGTGACTCATTAAAGATCATTGCCAGAGGCACGCTGAGGGCCTGTGCTACTTCTTTTAGTATCCACGGTGATACTTTGTCTGGTCCAACTGCTTTAGTTGCATCTAGAGTTGTCAACTGTTTCATTACCTCCTCTGCTGTCACCTCTATATCTGATAGTCTTTCATCTAGGGTAACCCCTTCCAACAATGGGAGCTGCTCAGGCTCCCAGTGTGTGTGTGTGTGTGTGTGTGTGTGTGTGTGTGTGTGTGTGTGTGTGTGTGTGTGTGTGTGTGTGTGTGTGTACTCACCTAATTGTGCTTGCGGGGGTTGAGCTCTGGCTCTTTGGTCCCGCCTCTCAACCGTCAATCAACCGGTGTACAGATTCCTGAGACTGGTGTACAGATTCCGCGTGTGTGTGTGTGTGTGTGTGTGTGTGTGTGTGTGTGTGTGTGTGTGTGTGTGTGTGTGTGTGTGTGTGTGTGTGTGTGTGTGTGTGTGTGTGTGTGTGTGTGTGTGTGTGTGTGTGTGTGTGTGTGTGTGTGTGTGTGTGTGTGTGTGTGTGTACTCACCTAGTTGTACTCACCTAGTTGTGTCTGCAGGATCGAGCATTGACTCTTGGATCCCGCCTTTCGAGCATCGGTTGTTTACAGCAATGACTCCTGTCCTATTTCCCTATCATACCTGGTTTTAAAATTATGAATAGTATTTGCTTCCACAACCTGTTCCTGAAGTGCATTCCATTTCCCCACTACTCTCACGCTAAAAGAAAACTTCCTAACATCTCTGTGACTCATCTGAGTTTCAAGCTTCCATCCATGTCCTCTCGTTCTGTTACTATTCCGTGTGAACATTTCGTCTATGTCCACTCTGTCAATTCCTCTGACTATCTTATACGTTCCTATCATGTCCCCCCTCTCTTTTCTTCTTTCTAGTGTCGTAAGGCACAGTTCCCTCAGGCGCTCTTCATACCCCATCCCTCGTAGCTCTGGGACGAGTCTCGTTGCAAACCTCTGAACCTTTTCCAGTTTCATTATATGCTTCTTCAGATGGAGACTCCATGATGAGGCGGCATACTCTAAGACTGGCCTTACGTGGGCAGTGTAAAGCGCCCTAAATGCCTCCTTACTTAGGTTTCTGAATGATGTTCTAACTTTTGCCAGTGTAGAGTACGCTGCTGTCGTTATCCTATTAATATGTGCCTCAGTAGATAGATTAGGTGTTACGTCCACCCCCAGGTCTCTTTCACGCGTCGTTACAGGTAGGCTGTTCCCCTTCATTGTGTACTGTCCCTTTGGTCTCCTATCTCCTAGTCCCATTTCCATAACTTTACATTTGCTCGTGTTGATTTCTAGTAGCCATTTCTCTGACCATCTCTGCAATCTGTTCAGGTCCTCTTGGAGGATCCTGCAATCCTCATCTGTCACAACTCTTCTCATCAACTTTGCATCATCCGCAAACATCGACATGTAGGACTCTACGCCTGTAAACATGTCGTTAACATATACAAGAAATAGAATTGGTCCCAGCACCGATCCTTGTGGTTCTCCACTTGTTACTGTTCGCCAGTCCGACTTCTCGCCCCTTACCGTAACTCTTTGGCTCCTTCCTGTTAGGTAGTTCCTTATCCATTCTAGGACCTTTCCCCCCACCCCCGCCTGCCTCTCGAGCTTGAACAGCAGTCTCATGTTCGGTACTGTATCAAAGGCTTTTTGGCAGTCCAGAAATATGCAGTCTGCCCAACCATCTCTGTCCTGTCTTATCCTCGTTATTTTATCATAGAATTCCAGAAGGTTTGTTAGGCACGATTTCCCTGTCCAGAACCCATGTTGATGTTTGTTCACAAACCTAATGTTCTCCAGGTGTGCAACCAGTCGCAGCCTAATTATTCTTTCCAGTATTTTACAGGGGATGCTTGTCAGTGATACAGGTCTGTAGTTAAGTGCCTCCTCCCTATCTCCTTTCTTGAAGATCTGCACGACATTTGCCTTCTTCCAGCAACTGGGCAATTCTCCTGACATAAGTGACTCATTAAAGATCATTGCCAGAGGCACGCTGAGGGCCTGTGCTACTTCTTTTAGTATCCACGGTGATACTTTGTCTGGTCCAACTGCTTTAGTTGCATCTAGAGTTGTCAACTGTTTCATTACCTCCTCTGCTGCCACCTCTATATCTGATAGTCTTTCATCTAGGGTATCCCCTTCCAACAATGGGAGCTGCTCAGGCTCCCAGTGTGTGTGTGTGTGTGTGTGTGTGTGTGTGTGTGTGTGTGTGTGTGTGTGTGTGTGTGTGTGTGTGTGTGTGTGTGTGTGTGTGTGTGTGTGTGTGTGTGTGTGTGTGTGTGTGTGTGTGTGTGTGTGTGTGTGTGTGTGTGTGTGTGTGTGTGTGTGTGTGTGTGTGTGTGTGTGTGTGTGTGTGTGTGTGTGTGTGTGTGTGTGTGTGTGTGTGTGTGTGTGTGTGTGTGTGTGTGTGTGTGTGTGTGTGTGTGTGTGTGTGTGTACTCACCTATATGTACTCACCTATATGTGCTTGCAGGATCGAGCATTGACTCTTGGATCCCGCCTTTCTAGCTATCGGTTGTTTACAGCAATGACTCCTGTCCCATTTCCCTATCATACCTAGTTTTAAAAGTATGAATAGTATTTGCTTCCACAACCTGTTCCCCAAGTGCATTCCATTTTTCTACTACTCTCACGCTAAAAGAAAACTTCCTAACATCTCTGTGACACATCTGAGTTTCCAGTTTCCACCCATGTCCCCTCGTTCTGTTATTATTACGTGTGAACATTTGATCTATTTCCACTTTGTCAATTCCCCTGAGTATTTTATATGTCCCTATCATATCTCCTCTCTCCCTTCTTTTCTCTAGTGTCGTAAGGTTCAGTTCCTTCAGCCGCTCTTCATATCCCATCCCTCGTAGCTCTGGGACAAGCCTCGTCGCAAACCTCTGAACCTTCTCCAGTTTCTTTATGTGTTTCTTCAGGTGGGGGCTCCATGATGGCGCGGCATACTCTAAGACGGGTCTCACGTAGGCAGTGTAAAGCGCCCTAAAAGCTTCCTCATTTAGGTTTCTGAATGAAGTTCTAATTTTCGCCAGTGTAGAGTACGCTGCTGTCGTTATCCTATTTATATGTGCCTCAGGAGTTAGATTAGGTGTCACATCCACTCCCAGGTCTCTTTCTCGAATCGTTACAGGTAGGCTGTTCCCCTTCATTGTGTACTGTCCCTTTGGTCTCCTGTCACCTGATCCCATTTCCATAACTTTACATTTACTGGTGTTAAACTCCAGTAGCCATTTCTCTGACCATCTCTGCAGCCTGTTTAAGTCCTCTTGGAGGATCCTACAATCCTCGTCTGTCACAACTCTTCTCATTAATTTTGCGTCATCTGCAAACATCGACATGTATGATTCCACTCCTGTAAACATATCATTTACGTAAATTAGAAAGAGGATTGGTCCCAGCACCGATCCTTGAGGTACTCCACTTGTTACTGTTCGCCAGTCCGACTTTTCGCCCCTTACCATTACCCTCTGGCTCCTTCCTGTTAGGTAGTTCTTCACCCATACTAGGGCCTTTCCGCTTACTCCTGCCTGCCTCTCAAGTTTGTATAGCAGTCTCATGTGCGGTACCGTATCAAAGGCCTTTTGGCAGTCAAGAAATATGCAGTCTGCCCAGCCTTCTCTGTCCTGCCTTATCCTTGTTACTTTATCATAGAATTCTAAAAGGTTTGTTAGGCATGATTTCCCTGTCCAGAACCCATGTTGGTGCTTGTTTACAAACCCAATGCTCTCCAGGTGCTCAACAAGTCTTAGCCTAATTATTCTTTCAAGTATTTTGCAGGGGATGCTTGTCAGTGATACGGGTCTGTAGTTAAGTGCCTCCTCCCTATCCCCCTTTTTGAAAATCGGTACGACATTTGCCTCCTTCCAGCAACTGGGCAATTCTCCCGACATAAGTGACTCATTGAAGATCATTGCCAGAGGCACGCTGAGAGCCTGCGCTGCCTCTTTAAGTATCCACGGTGATACTTTGTCTGGTCCAACAGCTTTATTTGCATCCAGTGTTGTCAACTGTTTCATTACATCCTCTGCTGTCACCTCTATATCCGATAGTCTTTCATCTTTGGTAATCTCTTCTAACAATGGGAGCTGCTCAGGCTCGGTTGTGAACACTCCATGGAATTTTGCATTCAGTACCTCGCAGATTTCCTTGTCGCTTTCTGTATATGCCCCCTCTGTTTTCCTCAGTCTTGTCACTTGGGCATTTACCGACATCTTCCTTCTTATATGGCTATGTAGTAATTTTGGTTGCTTTTTCGCTTTGACTGCAATATCGTTCTCATAATTTCTTTCCGACACTCGTCTTATGTTAATGTAATCATTCCTAGCTCTGTTACATCTAATCCTGTTGTCCTCTGTCCTTTGCCTTCTGTACTTCCTCCACTCCCTCCTGCTTCTCACCTTTGCTTCCTGACACTGTCTATTAAACCATGGGTTATTATATTCCCTCCTGCTTTTTTCCTTTATTGTTGGAATAAATCTATCTTCAGCCTCCTTGCATTTCAATATGACTTGGTTCATCATACCTTGCACTGTTTTTCCTCTAAGTTCTTCCTCCCACTGCACTTCTCCCAGGTAGTCCCTTATCCTTCTGTAGTCCCCTTTTCTGTAATCAAGTCTCCTTTCCCGAACCTCTTGTCCCTTGGTCACAATTTTAAGCTCCATCATGTAGTCAAAGGCTAGGACACAATGGTCACTAGCTCCTAGTGGCATTTCATGTTCCAACTGCTCGATGTCTTCTACATTCTGAGTGATAATGAGATCTAATAGGCTGGGCGTATCCCCTCCTCTTTCCCTAGTATCTTCTTTCACATGCTGTGTTAGGAAATTCCTGTCAATAACGTCTACCAGCTTCGCTCCCCAGGTCTCCTCCCCGCCATGGGGATTCCTCGTTTCCCAATCTATCTCTCCGTGATTTAGGTCCCCCATGACCAGCAGCTTCGCTCTCATTCTATGCGCTAAAGTTGCTGCCCTCTGCAGTTCATCCATACATGTCTTGTTGCTGTCCTCGTACTCCTGCCTGGGCCTTCTACTGTTTGGTGGGGGATTGTAGAGTATCAAGATTACAATCTTCTTCCCATCCACTGTCAGAGTTCCATGTATGAAGCTTGTGCTTTCATTGGTACCCGGATTTTCCAGCTCATCAAACTTCCATTTCCGCTTTATTAGTAGTGCCACTCCTCCTCCCTGTCTCTGTGTCCTTTCTTTTCTTATCACCTGGTACCCCTCTGGAAAGATTGCATCCGAGATCATGCCATTTATTTTAGTTTCCACTATTGCCACTATGTCTGGGTCTGCCTCACTAACTCTTTCTTTTATCTCTTCTGCTTTATTGGCTACCCCATCAGCATTGGTGTACCAAACCTTGAGACTCTTCTTGGAAACTCGGGTGTCAGAGTTCCCCCTTTCACCAGGGGTCTGGGGGGAACTGGGGGGTGTCTGGGGGGCAAGTGGGGGTTGTGGGGGTGAGTGGGGGGGTGCTAGGGGGGTGCCTGGGAGTGCCTGGTAGGCGAATGGGGTCTGGGCATCTAGGGGGGTAGGAAGGGCATAATGGGTCTGAAAGTTAGGGGTCTGAATAGCATAGGGGGGTTGAGAAATAGAGTGAGACTGAGAGTCAGATAGAGGTTGAGAGGTTGGGGGGAAGAGGGCTACTGAGGGTGGAGAGTTGAGATGAGAATGGAGCATGGGTGCTGGGAGTGGAAGAGAGGGTATATTAGTTAGGAGGGAATCGGGGGTAGGTGGGGGTTTTGGGGTAGAAGAGGGGAAGAGGGAGATGGGGGAAGGTGTTAGGGGGTCACAAGGTGAGGGGGTTAAATGTGGGCTGGAGGTGCATAGGAGGTGTGTGTGTGTGTGTGTGTGTGTGTGTGTGTGTGTGTGTGTGTGTGTGTGTGTGTGTGTGTGTGTGTGTGTGTGTGTGTGTGTGTGTGTGTGTGTGTGTGTGTGTGTGTGTGTGTGTGTGTGTGTGTGTGTGTGTGTGTGTGTGTGTGTGTGTGTGTGTGTGTGTGTGTGTGTGTGTGTGTGTGTGTGTGTGTGTGTGTGTGTGTGTGTGTGTGTGTGTGTGTGTGTGTGTGTGTGTGTGTGTGTGTGTGTGTGTGTGTGTGTGTGTGTGTGTGTGTGTGTGTGTGTGTGTGTGTGTGTGTGTGTGTGTGTGTGTGTGTGTGTGTGTGTGTGTGTGTGTGTGTGTGTGTGTGTGTGTGTGTGTGTGTGTGTGTGTGTGTGTGTGTGTGTGTGTGTGTGTGTGTGTGTGTGTGTGTGTGTGTGTGTGTGTGTGTGTGTGTGTGTGTGTGTGTGTGTGTGTGTGTGTGTGTGTGTACTCACCTAGTTGTACTCACCTAGTTGTGTCTGCAGGATCGAGCATTGACTCTTGGATCCCGCCTTTCGAGCATCGGTTGTTTACAGCAATGACTCCTGTCCTATTTCCCTATCATACCTGGTTTTAAAATTATGAATAGTATTTGCTTCCACAACCTGTTCCTGAAGTGCATTCCATTTCCCCACTACTCTCACGCTAAAAGAAAACTTCCTAACATCTCTGTGACTCATCTGAGTTTCAAGCTTCCATCCATGTCCTCTCGTTCTGTTACTATTCCGTGTGAACATTTCGTCTATGTCCACTCTGTCAATTCCTCTGACTATCTTATACGTTCCTATCATGTCCCCCCTCTCTTTTCTTCTTTCTAGTGTCGTAAGGCACAGTTTCCTCAGGCGCTCTTCATACCCCATCCCTCGTAGCTCTGGGACGAGTCTCGTTGCAAACCTCTGAACCTTTTCCAGTTTCATTGTATGCTTCTTCAGATGGAGACTCCATGATGAGGCGGCATACTCTAAGACTGGCCTTACGTGGGCAGTGTAAAGCGCCCTAAATGCCTCCTTACTTAGGTTTCTGAATGATGTTCTAACTTTTGCCAGTGTAGAGTACGCTGCTGTCGTTATCCTATTAATATGTGCCTCAGTAGATAGATTAGGTGTTACGTCCACCCCCAGGTCTCTTTCACGCGTCGTTACAGGTAGGCTGTTCCCCTTCATTGTGTACTGTCCCTTTGGTCTCCTATCTCCTAGTCCCATTTCCATAACTTTACATTTGCTCGTGTTGATTTCTAGTAGCCATTTCTCTGACCATCTCTGCAATCTGTTCAGGTCCTCTTGGAGGATCCTGCAATCCTCATCTGTCACAACTCTTCTCATCAACTTTGCATCATCCGCAAACATCGACATGTAGGACTCTACGCCTGTAAACATGTCGTTAACATATACAAGAAATAGAATTGGTCCCAGCACCGATCCTTGTGGTACTCCACTTGTTACTGTTCGCCAGTCCGACTTCTCGCCCCTTACCGTAACTCTTTGGCTCCTTCCTGTTAGGTAGTTCCTTATCCATTCTAGGACCTTTCCCCCCACCCCCGCCTGCCTCTCGAGCTTGAACAGCAGTCTCATGTTCGGTACTGTATCAAAGGCTTTTTGGCAGTCCAGAAATATGCAGTCTGCCCAACCATCTCTGTCCTGTCTTATCCTCGTTATTTTATCATAGAATTCCAGAAGGTTTGTTAGGCACGATTTCCCTGTCCAGAACCCATGTTGATGTTTGTTCACAAACCTAATGTTCTCCAGGTGTGCAACCAGTCGCAGCCTAATTATTCTTTCCAGTATTTTACAGGGGATGCTTGTCAGTGATACAGGTCTGTAGTTAAGTGCCTCCTCCCTATCTCCTTTCTTGAAGATCTGCACGACATTTGCCTTCTTCCAGCAACTGGGCAATTCTCCTGACATAAGTGACTCATTAAAGATCATTGCCAGAGGCACGCTGAGGGCCTGTGCTACTTCTTTTAGTATCCACGGTGATACTTTGTCTGGTCCAACTGCTTTAGTTGCATCTAGAGTTGTCAACTGTTTCATTACCTCCTCTGCTGTCACCTCTATATCTGATAGTCTTTCATCTAGGGTAACCCCTTCCAACAATGGGAGCTGCTCAGGCTCCCAGTGTGTGTGTGTGTGTGTGTGTGTGTGTGTGTGTGTGTGTGTGTGTGTGTGTGTGTGTGTGTGTGTGTGTGTGTGTGTGTGTGTGTGTGTGTACTCACCTAATTGTGCTTGCGGGGGTTGAGCTCTGGCTCTTTGGTCCCGCCTCTCAACCGTCAATCAACCGGTGTACAGATTCCTGAGACTGGTGTACAGATTCCGCGTGTGTGTGTGTGTGTGTGTGTGTGTGTGTGTGTGTGTGTGTGTGTGTGTGTGTGTGTGTGTGTGTGTGTGTGTGTGTGTGTGTGTGTGTGTGTGTGTGTGTGTGTGTGTGTGTGTGTGTGTGTGTGTGTGTGTGTGTGTGTGTGTGTGTGTGTGTGTGTGTGTGTGTGTGTGTGTGTGTGTGTGTGTGTGTGTGTGTGTGTGTGTGTGTGTGTGTGTGTGTGTGTGTGTACTCACCTAGTTGTACTCACCTAGTTGTGTCTGCAGGATCGAGCATTGACTCTTGGATCCCGCCTTTCGAGCATCGGTTGTTTACAGCAATGACTCCTGTCCTATTTCCCTATCATACCTGGTTTTAAAATTATGAATAGTATTTGCTTCCACAACCTGTTCCTGAAGTGCATTCCATTTCCCCACTACTCTCACGCTAAAAGAAAACTTCCTAACATCTCTGTGACTCATCTGAGTTTCAAGCTTCCATCCATGTCCTCTCGTTCTGTTACTATTCCGTGTGAACATTTCGTCTATGTCCACTCTGTCAATTCCTCTGACTATCTTATACGTTCCTATCATGTCCCCCCTCTCTTTTCTTCTTTCTAGTGTCGTAAGGCACAGTTTCCTCAGGCGCTCTTCATACCCCATCCCTCGTAGCTCTGGGACGAGTCTCGTTGCAAACCTCTGAACCTTTTCCAGTTTCATTGTATGCTTCTTCAGATGGAGACTCCATGATGAGGCGGCATACTCTAAGACTGGCCTTACGTGGGCAGTGTAAAGCGCCCTAAATGCCTCCTTACTTAGGTTTCTGAATGATGTTCTAACTTTTGCCAGTGTAGAGTACGCTGCTGTCGTTATCCTATTAATATGTGCCTCAGTAGATAGATTAGGTGTTACGTCCACCCCCAGGTCTCTTTCACGCGTCGTTACAGGTAGGCTGTTCCCCTTCATTGTGTACTGTCCCTTTGGTCTCCTATCTCCTAGTCCCATTTCCATAACTTTACATTTGCTCGTGTTGATTTCTAGTAGCCATTTCTCTGACCATCTCTGCAATCTGTTCAGGTCCTCTTGGAGGATCCTGCAATCCTCATCTGTCACAACTCTTCTCATCAACTTTGCATCATCCGCAAACATCGACATGTAGGACTCTACGCCTGTAAACATGTCGTTAACATATACAAGAAATAGAATTGGTCCCAGCACCGATCCTTGTGGTACTCCACTTGTTACTGTTCGCCAGTCCGACTTCTCGCCCCTTACCGTAACTCTTTGGCTCCTTCCTGTTAGGTAGTTCCTTATCCATTCTAGGACCTTTCCCCCCACCCCCGCCTGCCTCTCGAGCTTGAACAGCAGTCTCATGTTCGGTACTGTATCAAAGGCTTTTTGGCAGTCCAGAAATATGCAGTCTGCCCAACCATCTCTGTCCTGTCTTATCCTCGTTATTTTATCATAGAATTCCAGAAGGTTTGTTAGGCACGATTTCCCTGTCCAGAACCCATGTTGATGTTTGTTCACAAACCTAATGTTCTCCAGGTGTGCAACCAGTCGCAGCCTAATTATTCTTTCCAGTATTTTACAGGGGATGCTTGTCAGTGATACAGGTCTGTAGTTAAGTGCCTCCTCCCTATCTCCTTTCTTGAAGATCTGCACGACATTTGCCTTCTTCCAGCAACTGGGCAATTCTCCTGACATAAGTGACTCATTAAAGATCATTGCCAGAGGCACGCTGAGGGCCTGTGCTACTTCTTTTAGTATCCACGGTGATACTTTGTCTGGTCCAACTGCTTTAGTTGCATCTAGAGTTGTCAACTGTTTCATTACCTCCTCTGCTGTCACCTCTATATCTGATAGTCTTTCATCTAGGGTAACCCCTTCCAACAATGGGAGCTGCTCAGGCTCCCAGTGTGTGTGTGTGTGTGTGTGTGTGTGTGTGTGTGTGTGTGTGTGTGTGTGTGTGTGTGTGTGTGTGTGTGTGTGTGTGTGTGTGTGTGTGTACTCACCTAATTGTGCTTGCGGGGGTTGAGCTCTGGCTCTTTGGTCCCGCCTCTCAACCGTCAATCAACCGGTGTACAGATTCCTGAGACTGGTGTACAGATTCCGCGTGTGTGTGTGTGTGTGTGTGTGTGTGTGTGTGTGTGTGTGTGTGTGTGTGTGTGTGTGTGTGTGTGTGTGTGTGTGTGTGTGTGTGTGTGTGTGTGTGTGTGTGTGTGTGTGTGTGTGTGTGTGTGTGTGTGTGTGTGTGTGTGTGTGTGTGTGTGTGTGTGTGTGTGTGTGTGTGTGTGTGTGTGTGTGTGTGTGTGTGTGTGTGTGTGTGTGTGTGTGTACTCACCTAGTTGTACTCACCTAGTTGTGTCTGCAGGATCGAGCATTGACTCTTGGATCCCGCCTTTCGAGCATCGGTTGTTTACAGCAATGACTCCTGTCCTATTTCCCTATCATACCTGGTTTTAAAATTATGAATAGTATTTGCTTCCACAACCTGTTCCTGAAGTGCATTCCATTTCCCCACTACTCTCACGCTAAAAGAAAACTTCCTAACATCTCTGTGACTCATCTGAGTTTCAAGCTTCCATCCATGTCCTCTCGTTCTGTTACTATTCCGTGTGAACATTTCGTCTATGTCCACTCTGTCAATTCCTCTGACTATCTTATACGTTCCTATCATGTCCCCCCTCTCTTTTCTTCTTTCTAGTGTCGTAAGGCACAGTTTCCTCAGGCGCTCTTCATACCCCATCCCTCGTAGCTCTGGGACGAGTCTCGTTGCAAACCTCTGAACCTTTTCCAGTTTCATTGTATGCTTCTTCAGATGGAGACTCCATGATGAGGCGGCATACTCTAAGACTGGCCTTACGTGGGCAGTGTAAAGCGCCCTAAATGCCTCCTTACTTAGGTTTCTGAATGATGTTCTAACTTTTGCCAGTGTAGAGTACGCTGCTGTCGTTATCCTATTAATATGTGCCTCAGTAGATAGATTAGGTGTTACGTCCACCCCCAGGTCTCTTTCACGCGTCGTTACAGGTAGGCTGTTCCCCTTCATTGTGTACTGTCCCTTTGGTCTCCTATCTCCTAGTCCCATTTCCATAACTTTACATTTGCTCGTGTTGATTTCTAGTAGCCATTTCTCTGACCATCTCTGCAATCTGTTCAGGTCCTCTTGGAGGATCCTGCAATCCTCATCTGTCACAACTCTTCTCATCAACTTTGCATCATCCGCAAACATCGACATGTAGGACTCTACGCCTGTAAACATGTCGTTAACATATACAAGAAATAGAATTGGTCCCAGCACCGATCCTTGTGGTACTCCACTTGTTACTGTTCGCCAGTCCGACTTCTCGCCCCTTACCGTAACTCTTTGGCTCCTTCCTGTTAGGTAGTTCCTTATCCATTCTAGGACCTTTCCCCCCACCCCCGCCTGCCTCTCGAGCTTGAACAGCAGTCTCATGTTCGGTACTGTATCAAAGGCTTTTTGGCAGTCCAGAAATATGCAGTCTGCCCAACCATCTCTGTCCTGTCTTATCCTCGTTATTTTATCATAGAATTCCAGAAGGTTTGTTAGGCACGATTTCCCTGTCCAGAACCCATGTTGATGTTTGTTCACAAACCTAATGTTCTCCAGGTGTGCAACCAGTCGCAGCCTAATTATTCTTTCCAGTATTTTACAGGGGATGCTTGTCAGTGATACAGGTCTGTAGTTAAGTGCCTCCTCCCTATCTCCTTTCTTGAAGATCTGCACGACATTTGCCTTCTTCCAGCAACTGGGCAATTCTCCTGACATAAGTGACTCATTAAAGATCATTGCCAGAGGCACGCTGAGGGCCTGTGCTACTTCTTTTAGTATCCACGGTGATACTTTGTCTGGTCCAACTGCTTTAGTTGCATCTAGAGTTGTCAACTGTTTCATTACCTCCTCTGCTGTCACCTCTATATCTGATAGTCTTTCATCTAGGGTAACCCCTTCCAACAATGGGAGCTGCTCAGGCTCCCAGTGTGTGTGTGTGTGTGTGTGTGTGTGTGTGTGTGTGTGTGTGTGTGTGTGTGTGTGTGTGTGTGTGTGTGTGTGTGTGTGTGTGTGTGTACTCACCTAATTGTGCTTGCGGGGGTTGAGCTCTGGCTCTTTGGTCCCGCCTCTCAACCGTCAATCAACCGGTGTACAGATTCCTGAGACTGGTGTACAGATTCCGCGTGTGTGTGTGTGTGTGTGTGTGTGTGTGTGTGTGTGTGTGTGTGTGTGTGTGTGTGTGTGTGTGTGTGTGTGTGTGTGTGTGTGTGTGTGTGTGTGTGTGTGTGTGTGTGTGTGTGTGTGTGTGTGTGTGTGTGTGTGTGTGTGTGTGTGTGTGTGTGTGTGTGTGTGTGTGTGTGTGTGTGTGTGTGTGTGTGTGTGTGTGTGTGTGTGTGTGTGTGTGTGTGTGTGTGTGTGTGTGTGTGTGTGTGTGTGTGTGTGTGTGTGTGTGTGTGTGTGTGTGTGTGTGTGTGTGTGTGTGTGTGTGTGTGTGTGTACTCACCTAGTTGTACTCACCTAGTTGTGTCTGCAGGATCGAGCATTGACTCTTGGATCCCGCCTTTCGAGCATCGGTTGTTTACAGCAATGACTCCTGTCCTATTTCCCTATCATACCTGGTTTTAAAATTATGAATAGTATTTGCTTCCACAACCTGTTCCTGAAGTGCATTCCATTTCCCCACTACTCTCACGCTAAAAGAAAACTTCCTAACATCTCTGTGACTCATCTGAGTTTCAAGCTTCCATCCATGTCCTCTCGTTCTGTTACTATTCCGTGTGAACATTTCGTCTATGTCCACTCTGTCAATTCCTCTGACTATCTTATACGTTCCTATCATGTCCCCCCTCTCTTTTCTTCTTTCTAGTGTCGTAAGGCACAGTTTCCTCAGGCGCTCTTCATACCCCATCCCTCGTAGCTCTGGGACGAGTCTCGTTGCAAACCTCTGAACCTTTTCCAGTTTCATTGTATGCTTCTTCAGATGGAGACTCCATGATGAGGCGGCATACTCTAAGACTGGCCTTACGTGGGCAGTGTAAAGCGCCCTAAATGCCTCCTTACTTAGGTTTCTGAATGATGTTCTAACTTTTGCCAGTGTAGAGTACGCTGCTGTCGTTATCCTATTAATATGTGCCTCAGTAGATAGATTAGGTGTTACGTCCACCCCCAGGTCTCTTTCACGCGTCGTTACAGGTAGGCTGTTCCCCTTCATTGTGTACTGTCCCTTTGGTCTCCTATCTCCTAGTCCCATTTCCATAACTTTACATTTGCTCGTGTTGATTTCTAGTAGCCATTTCTCTGACCATCTCTGCAATCTGTTCAGGTCCTCTTGGAGGATCCTGCAATCCTCATCTGTCACAACTCTTCTCATCAACTTTGCATCATCCGCAAACATCGACATGTAGGACTCTACGCCTGTAAACATGTCGTTAACATATACAAGAAATAGAATTGGTCCCAGCACCGATCCTTGTGGTACTCCACTTGTTACTGTTCGCCAGTCCGACTTCTCGCCCCTTACCGTAACTCTTTGGCTCCTTCCTGTTAGGTAGTTCCTTATCCATTCTAGGACCTTTCCCCCCACCCCCGCCTGCCTCTCGAGCTTGAACAGCAGTCTCATGTTCGGTACTGTATCAAAGGCTTTTTGGCAGTCCAGAAATATGCAGTCTGCCCAACCATCTCTGTCCTGTCTTATCCTCGTTATTTTATCATAGAATTCCAGAAGGTTTGTTAGGCACGATTTCCCTGTCCAGAACCCATGTTGATGTTTGTTCACAAACCTAATGTTCTCCAGGTGTGCAACCAGTCGCAGCCTAATTATTCTTTCCAGTATTTTACAGGGGATGCTTGTCAGTGATACAGGTCTGTAGTTAAGTGCCTCCTCCCTATCTCCTTTCTTGAAGATCTGCACGACATTTGCCTTCTTCCAGCAACTGGGCAATTCTCCTGACATAAGTGACTCATTAAAGATCATTGCCAGAGGCACGCTGAGGGCCTGTGCTACTTCTTTTAGTATCCACGGTGATACTTTGTCTGGTCCAACTGCTTTAGTTGCATCTAGAGTTGTCAACTGTTTCATTACCTCCTCTGCTGTCACCTCTATATCTGATAGTCTTTCATCTAGGGTAACCCCTTCCAACAATGGGAGCTGCTCAGGCTCCCAGTGTGTGTGTGTGTGTGTGTGTGTGTGTGTGTGTGTGTGTGTGTGTGTGTGTGTGTGTGTGTGTGTGTGTGTGTGTGTGTGTGTGTGTGTGTGTACTCACCTAATTGTGCTTGCGGGGGTTGAGCTCTGGCTCTTTGGTCCCGCCTCTCAACCGTCAATCAACCGGTGTACAGATTCCTGAGACTGGTGTACAGATTCCGCGTGTGTGTGTGTGTGTGTGTGTGTGTGTGTGTGTGTGTGTGTGTGTGTGTGTGTGTGTGTGTGTGTGTGTGTGTGTGTGTGTGTGTGTGTGTGTGTGTGTGTGTGTGTGTGTGTGTGTGTGTGTGTGTGTGTGTGTGTGTGTGTGTGTGTGTGTGTGTGTGTGTGTGTGTGTGTGTGTGTGTGTGTGTGTGTGTGTGTGTGTGTGTGTGTGTGTGTGTGTGTGTGTGTGTGTGTGTGTGTGTGTACTCACCTAGTTGTACTCACCTAGTTGTGTCTGCAGGATCGAGCATTGACTCTTGGATCCCGCCTTTCGAGCATCGGTTGTTTACAGCAATGACTCCTGTCCTATTTCCCTATCATACCTGGTTTTAAAATTATGAATAGTATTTGCTTCCACAACCTGTTCCTGAAGTGCATTCCATTTCCCCACTACTCTCACGCTAAAAGAAAACTTCCTAACATCTCTGTGACTCATCTGAGTTTCAAGCTTCCATCCATGTCCTCTCGTTCTGTTACTATTCCGTGTGAACATTTCGTCTATGTCCACTCTGTCAATTCCTCTGACTATCTTATACGTTCCTATCATGTCCCCCCTCTCTTTTCTTCTTTCTAGTGTCGTAAGGCACAGTTTCCTCAGGCGCTCTTCATACCCCATCCCTCGTAGCTCTGGGACGAGTCTCGTTGCAAACCTCTGAACCTTTTCCAGTTTCATTGTATGCTTCTTCAGATGGAGACTCCATGATGAGGCGGCATACTCTAAGACTGGCCTTACGTGGGCAGTGTAAAGCGCCCTAAATGCCTCCTTACTTAGGTTTCTGAATGATGTTCTAACTTTTGCCAGTGTAGAGTACGCTGCTGTCGTTATCCTATTAATATGTGCCTCAGTAGATAGATTAGGTGTTACGTCCACCCCCAGGTCTCTTTCACGCGTCGTTACAGGTAGGCTGTTCCCCTTCATTGTGTACTGTCCCTTTGGTCTCCTATCTCCTAGTCCCATTTCCATAACTTTACATTTGCTCGTGTTGATTTCTAGTAGCCATTTCTCTGACCATCTCTGCAATCTGTTCAGGTCCTCTTGGAGGATCCTGCAATCCTCATCTGTCACAACTCTTCTCATCAACTTTGCATCATCCGCAAACATCGACATGTAGGACTCTACGCCTGTAAACATGTCGTTAACATATACAAGAAATAGAATTGGTCCCAGCACCGATCCTTGTGGTTCTCCACTTGTTACTGTTCGCCAGTCCGACTTCTCGCCCCTTACCGTAACTCTTTGGCTCCTTCCTGTTAGGTAGTTCCTTATCCATTCTAGGACCTTTCCCCCCACCCCCGCCTGCCTCTCGAGCTTGAACAGCAGTCTCATGTTCGGTACTGTATCAAAGGCTTTTTGGCAGTCCAGAAATATGCAGTCTGCCCAACCATCTCTGTCCTGTCTTATCCTCGTTATTTTATCATAGAATTCCAGAAGGTTTGTTAGGCACGATTTCCCTGTCCAGAACCCATGTTGATGTTTGTTCACAAACCTAATGTTCTCCAGGTGTGCAACCAGTCGCAGCCTAATTATTCTTTCCAGTATTTTACAGGGGATGCTTGTCAGTGATACAGGTCTGTAGTTAAGTGCCTCCTCCCTATCTCCTTTCTTGAAGATCTGCACGACATTTGCCTTCTTCCAGCAACTGGGCAATTCTCCTGACATAAGTGACTCATTAAAGATCATTGCCAGAGGCACGCTGAGGGCCTGTGCTACCTCTTTTAGTATCCACGGTGATACTTTGTCTGGTCCAACTGCTTTAGTTGCATCTAGAGTTGTCAACTGTTTCATTACCTCCTCTGCTGCCACCTCTATATCTGATAGTCTTTCATCTAGGGTATCCCCTTCCAACAATGGGAGCTGCTCAGGCTCCCAGTGTGTGTGTGTGTGTGTGTGTGTGTGTGTGTGTGTGTGTGTGTGTGTGTGTGTGTGTGTGTGTGTGTGTGTGTGTGTGTGTGTGTGTGTGTGTGTGTGTGTGTGTGTGTGTGTGTGTGTGTGTGTGTGTGTGTGTGTGTGTGTGTGTGTGTGTGTGTGTGTGTGTGTGTGTGTGTGTGTGTGTGTGTGTGTGTGTGTGTGTGTGTGTGTGTGTGTGTGTGTGTGTGTGTGTGTGTGTGTGTGTGTGTGTGTGTGTGTGTGTGTGTGTGTGTGTGTGTGTGTGTGTGTGTGTGTGTGTGTGTGTGTGTGTGTGTGTGTGTGTGTGTGTGTGTGTGTGTGTGTGTGTGTGTGTGTGTGTGTGTGTGTGTGTGTGTGTGTGTGTGTGTGTGTGTGTGTGTGTGTGTGTGTGTGTGTGTGTGTGTGTGTGTACTCACCTAGTTGTACTCACCTAGTTGTGTCTGCAGGATCGAGCATTGACTCTTGGATCCCGCCTTTCGAGCATCGGTTGTTTACAGCAATGACTCCTGTCCTATTTCCCTATCATACCTGGTTTTAAAATTATGAATAGTATTTGCTTCCACAACCTGTTCCTGAAGTGCATTCCATTTCCCCACTACTCTCACGCTAAAAGAAAACTTCCTAACATCTCTGTGACTCATCTGAGTTTCAAGCTTCCATCCATGTCCTCTCGTTCTGTTACTATTCCGTGTGAACATTTCGTCTATGTCCACTCTGTCAATTCCTCTGACTATCTTATACGTTCCTATCATGTCCCCCCTCTCTTTTCTTCTTTCTAGTGTCGTAAGGCACAGTTTCCTCAGGCGCTCTTCATACCCCATCCCTCGTAGCTCTGGGACGAGTCTCGTTGCAAACCTCTGAACCTTTTCCAGTTTCATTGTATGCTTCTTCAGATGGAGACTCCATGATGAGGCGGCATACTCTAAGACTGGCCTTACGTGGGCAGTGTAAAGCGCCCTAAATGCCTCCTTACTTAGGTTTCTGAATGATGTTCTAACTTTTGCCAGTGTAGAGTACGCTGCTGTCGTTATCCTATTAATATGTGCCTCAGTAGATAGATTAGGTGTTACGTCCACCCCCAGGTCTCTTTCACGCGTCGTTACAGGTAGGCTGTTCCCCTTCATTGTGTACTGTCCCTTTGGTCTCCTATCTCCTAGTCCCATTTCCATAACTTTACATTTGCTCGTGTTGATTTCTAGTAGCCATTTCTCTGACCATCTCTGCAATCTGTTCAGGTCCTCTTGGAGGATCCTGCAATCCTCATCTGTCACAACTCTTCTCATCAACTTTGCATCATCCGCAAACATCGACATGTAGGACTCTACGCCTGTAAACATGTCGTTAACATATACAAGAAATAGAATTGGTCCCAGCACCGATCCTTGTGGTTCTCCACTTGTTACTGTTCGCCAGTCCGACTTCTCGCCCCTTACCGTAACTCTTTGGCTCCTTCCTGTTAGGTAGTTCCTTATCCATTCTAGGACCTTTCCCCCCACCCCCGCCTGCCTCTCGAGCTTGAACAGCAGTCTCATGTTCGGTACTGTATCAAAGGCTTTTTGGCAGTCCAGAAATATGCAGTCTGCCCAACCATCTCTGTCCTGTCTTATCCTCGTTATTTTATCATAGAATTCCAGAAGGTTTGTTAGGCACGATTTCCCTGTCCAGAACCCATGTTGATGTTTGTTCACAAACCTAATGTTCTCCAGGTGTGCAACCAGTCGCAGCCTAATTATTCTTTCCAGTATTTTACAGGGGATGCTTGTCAGTGATACAGGTCTGTAGTTAAGTGCCTCCTCCCTATCTCCTTTCTTGAAGATCTGCACGACATTTGCCTTCTTCCAGCAACTGGGCAATTCTCCTGACATAAGTGACTCATTAAAGATCATTGCCAGAGGCACGCTGAGGGCCTGTGCTACTTCTTTTAGTATCCACGGTGATACTTTGTCTGGTCCAACTGCTTTAGTTGCATCTAGAGTTGTCAACTGTTTCATTACCTCCTCTGCTGCCACCTCTATATCTGATAGTCTTTCATCTAGGGTATCCCCTTCCAACAATGGGAGCTGCTCAGGCTCCCAGTGTGTGTGTGTGTGTGTGTGTGTGTGTGTGCGTGTGTGTGTGTGTGTGTGTGTGTGTGTGTGTGTGTGTGTGTGTGTGTGTGTGTGTGTGTGTGTGTGTGTGTGTGTGTGTGTGTGTGTGTGTGTGTGTGTGTGTGTGTGTGTGTGTGTGTGTGTGTGTGTGTGTGTGTGTGTGTGTGTGTGTGTGTGTGTGTGTGTGTGTGTGTGTGTGTGTGTGTGTGTGTGTGTGTGTGTGTGTGTGTGTGTGTGTGTGTGTGTGTGTGTGTGTGTGTGTGTGTGTGTGTGTGTGTGTGTGTGTGTGTGTGTGTGTGTGTGTGTGTGTGTGTGTGTGTGTGTGTGTGTGTGTGTACTCACCTAGTTGTACTCACCTAGTTGTGTCTGCAGGATCGAGCATTGACTCTTGGATCCCGCCTTTCGAGCATCGGTTGTTTACAGCAATGACTCCTGTCCTATTTCCCTATCATACCTGGTTTTAAAATTATGAATAGTATTTGCTTCCACAACCTGTTCCTGAAGTGCATTCCATTTCCCCACTACTCTCACGCTAAAAGAAAACTTCCTAACATCTCTGTGACTCATCTGAGTTTCAAGCTTCCATCCATGTCCTCTCGTTCTGTTACTATTCCGTGTGAACATTTCGTCTATGTCCACTCTGTCAATTCCTCTGACTATCTTATACGTTCCTATCATGTCCCCCCTCTCTTTTCTTCTTTCTAGTGTCGTAAGGCACAGTTTCCTCAGGCGCTCTTCATACCCCATCCCTCGTAGCTCTGGGACGAGTCTCGTTGCAAACCTCTGAACCTTTTCCAGTTTCATTGTATGCTTCTTCAGATGGAGACTCCATGATGAGGCGGCATACTCTAAGACTGGCCTTACGTGGGCAGTGTAAAGCGCCCTAAATGCCTCCTTACTTAGGTTTCTGAATGATGTTCTAACTTTTGCCAGTGTAGAGTACGCTGCTGTCGTTATCCTATTAATATGTGCCTCAGTAGATAGATTAGGTGTTACGTCCACCCCCAGGTCTCTTTCACGCGTCGTTACAGGTAGGCTGTTCCCCTTCATTGTGTACTGTCCCTTTGGTCTCCTATCTCCTAGTCCCATTTCCATAACTTTACATTTGCTCGTGTTGATTTCTAGTAGCCATTTCTCTGACCATCTCTGCAATCTGTTCAGGTCCTCTTGGAGGATCCTGCAATCCTCATCTGTCACAACTCTTCTCATCAACTTTGCATCATCCGCAAACATCGACATGTAGGACTCTACGCCTGTAAACATGTCGTTAACATATACAAGAAATAGAATTGGTCCCAGCACCGATCCTTGTGGTACTCCACTTGTTACTGTTCGCCAGTCCGACTTCTCGCCCCTTACCGTAACTCTTTGGCTCCTTCCTGTTAGGTAGTTCCTTATCCATTCTAGGACCTTTCCCCCCACCCCCGCCTGCCTCTCGAGCTTGAACAGCAGTCTCATGTTCGGTACTGTATCAAAGGCTTTTTGGCAGTCCAGAAATATGCAGTCTGCCCAACCATCTCTGTCCTGTCTTATCCTCGTTATTTTATCATAGAATTCCAGAAGGTTTGTTAGGCACGATTTCCCTGTCCAGAACCCATGTTGATGTTTGTTCACAAACCTAATGTTCTCCAGGTGTGCAACCAGTCGCAGCCTAATTATTCTTTCCAGTATTTTACAGGGGATGCTTGTCAGTGATACAGGTCTGTAGTTAAGTGCCTCCTCCCTATCTCCTTTCTTGAAGATCTGCACGACATTTGCCTTCTTCCAGCAACTGGGCAATTCTCCTGACATAAGTGACTCATTAAAGATCATTGCCAGAGGCACGCTGAGGGCCTGTGCTACTTCTTTTAGTATCCACGGTGATACTTTGTCTGGTCCAACTGCTTTAGTTGCATCTAGAGTTGTCAACTGTTTCATTACCTCCTCTGCTGTCACCTCTATATCTGATAGTCTTTCATCTAGGGTAACCCCTTCCAACAATGGGAGCTGCTCAGGCTCCCAGTGTGTGTGTGTGTGTGTGTGTGTGTGTGTGTGTGTGTGTGTGTGTGTGTGTGTGTGTGTGTGTGTGTGTGTGTGTGTGTGTGTGTGTGTGTACTCACCTAATTGTGCTTGCGGGGGTTGAGCTCTGGCTCTTTGGTCCCGCCTCTCAACCGTCAATCAACCGGTGTACAGATTCCTGAGACTGGTGTACAGATTCCGCGTGTGTGTGTGTGTGTGTGTGTGTGTGTGTGTGTGTGTGTGTGTGTGTGTGTGTGTGTGTGTGTGTGTGTGTGTGTGTGTGTGTGTGTGTGTGTGTGTGTGTGTGTGTGTGTGTGTGTGTGTGTGTGTGTGTGTGTGTGTGTGTGTGTGTGTGTGTGTGTGTGTGTGTGTGTGTGTGTGTGTGTGTGTGTGTGTGTGTGTGTGTGTGTGTGTGTGTGTGTGTGTGTGTGTGTGTGTGTGTGTGTGTGTGTGTGTGTGTGTGTGTGTGTGTGTGTGTGTGTGTGTGTGTGTGTGTGTGTGTGTGTGTGTGTGTGTGTACTCACCTAGTTGTACTCACCTAGTTGTGTCTGCAGGATCGAGCATTGACTCTTGGATCCCGCCTTTCGAGCATCGGTTGTTTACAGCAATGACTCCTGTCCTATTTCCCTATCATACCTGGTTTTAAAATTATGAATAGTATTTGCTTCCACAACCTGTTCCTGAAGTGCATTCCATTTCCCCACTACTCTCACGCTAAAAGAAAACTTCCTAACATCTCTGTGACTCATCTGAGTTTCAAGCTTCCATCCATGTCCTCTCGTTCTGTTACTATTCCGTGTGAACATTTCGTCTATGTCCACTCTGTCAATTCCTCTGACTATCTTATACGTTCCTATCATGTCCCCCCTCTCTTTTCTTCTTTCTAGTGTCGTAAGGCACAGTTTCCTCAGGCGCTCTTCATACCCCATCCCTCGTAGCTCTGGGACGAGTCTCGTTGCAAACCTCTGAACCTTTTCCAGTTTCATTGTATGCTTCTTCAGATGGAGACTCCATGATGAGGCGGCATACTCTAAGACTGGCCTTACGTGGGCAGTGTAAAGCGCCCTAAATGCCTCCTTACTTAGGTTTCTGAATGATGTTCTAACTTTTGCCAGTGTAGAGTACGCTGCTGTCGTTATCCTATTAATATGTGCCTCAGTAGATAGATTAGGTGTTACGTCCACCCCCAGGTCTCTTTCACGCGTCGTTACAGGTAGGCTGTTCCCCTTCATTGTGTACTGTCCCTTTGGTCTCCTATCTCCTAGTCCCATTTCCATAACTTTACATTTGCTCGTGTTGATTTCTAGTAGCCATTTCTCTGACCATCTCTGCAATCTGTTCAGGTCCTCTTGGAGGATCCTGCAATCCTCATCTGTCACAACTCTTCTCATCAACTTTGCATCATCCGCAAACATCGACATGTAGGACTCTACGCCTGTAAACATGTCGTTAACATATACAAGAAATAGAATTGGTCCCAGCACCGATCCTTGTGGTACTCCACTTGTTACTGTTCGCCAGTCCGACTTCTCGCCCCTTACCGTAACTCTTTGGCTCCTTCCTGTTAGGTAGTTCCTTATCCATTCTAGGACCTTTCCCCCCACCCCCGCCTGCCTCTCGAGCTTGAACAGCAGTCTCATGTTCGGTACTGTATCAAAGGCTTTTTGGCAGTCCAGAAATATGCAGTCTGCCCAACCATCTCTGTCCTGTCTTATCCTCGTTATTTTATCATAGAATTCCAGAAGGTTTGTTAGGCACGATTTCCCTGTCCAGAACCCATGTTGATGTTTGTTCACAAACCTAATGTTCTCCAGGTGTGCAACCAGTCGCAGCCTAATTATTCTTTCCAGTATTTTACAGGGGATGCTTGTCAGTGATACAGGTCTGTAGTTAAGTGCCTCCTCCCTATCTCCTTTCTTGAAGATCTGCACGACATTTGCCTTCTTCCAGCAACTGGGCAATTCTCCTGACATAAGTGACTCATTAAAGATCATTGCCAGAGGCACGCTGAGGGCCTGTGCTACTTCTTTTAGTATCCACGGTGATACTTTGTCTGGTCCAACTGCTTTAGTTGCATCTAGAGTTGTCAACTGTTTCATTACCTCCTCTGCTGTCACCTCTATATCTGATAGTCTTTCATCTAGGGTAACCCCTTCCAACAATGGGAGCTGCTCAGGCTCCCAGTGTGTGTGTGTGTGTGTGTGTGTGTGTGTGTGTGTGTGTGTGTGTGTGTGTGTGTGTGTGTGTGTGTGTGTGTGTGTGTGTGTGTGTGTGTGTGTACTCACCTAATTGTGCTTGCGGGGGTTGAGCTCTGGCTCTTTGGTCCCGCCTCTCAACCGTCAATCAACCGGTGTACAGATTCCTGAGACTGGTGTACAGATTCCGCGTGTGTGTGTGTGTGTGTGTGTGTGTGTGTGTGTGTGTGTGTGTGTGTGTGTGTGTGTGTGTGTGTGTGTGTGTGTGTGTGTGTGTGTGTGTGTGTGTGTGTGTGTGTGTGTGTGTGTGTGTGTGTGTGTGTGTGTGTGTGTGTGTGTGTGTGTGTGTGTGTGTGTGTGTGTGTGTGTGTGTGTGTGTGTGTGTGTGTGTGTGTGTGTGTGTGTGTGTGTGTGTGTGTACTCACCTAGTTGTACTCACCTAGTTGTGTCTGCAGGATCGAGCATTGACTCTTGGATCCCGCCTTTCGAGCATCGGTTGTTTACAGCAATGACTCCTGTCCTATTTCCCTATCATACCTGGTTTTAAAATTATGAATAGTATTTGCTTCCACAACCTGTTCCTGAAGTGCATTCCATTTCCCCACTACTCTCACGCTAAAAGAAAACTTCCTAACATCTCTGTGACTCATCTGAGTTTCAAGCTTCCATCCATGTCCTCTCGTTCTGTTACTATTCCGTGTGAACATTTCGTCTATGTCCACTCTGTCAATTCCTCTGACTATCTTATACGTTCCTATCATGTCCCCCCTCTCTTTTCTTCTTTCTAGTGTCGTAAGGCACAGTTTCCTCAGGCGCTCTTCATACCCCATCCCTCGTAGCTCTGGGACGAGTCTCGTTGCAAACCTCTGAACCTTTTCCAGTTTCATTGTATGCTTCTTCAGATGGAGACTCCATGATGAGGCGGCATACTCTAAGACTGGCCTTACGTGGGCAGTGTAAAGCGCCCTAAATGCCTCCTTACTTAGGTTTCTGAATGATGTTCTAACTTTTGCCAGTGTAGAGTACGCTGCTGTCGTTATCCTATTAATATGTGCCTCAGTAGATAGATTAGGTGTTACGTCCACCCCCAGGTCTCTTTCACGCGTCGTTACAGGTAGGCTGTTCCCCTTCATTGTGTACTGTCCCTTTGGTCTCCTATCTCCTAGTCCCATTTCCATAACTTTACATTTGCTCGTGTTGATTTCTAGTAGCCATTTCTCTGACCATCTCTGCAATCTGTTCAGGTCCTCTTGGAGGATCCTGCAATCCTCATCTGTCACAACTCTTCTCATCAACTTTGCATCATCCGCAAACATCGACATGTAGGACTCTACGCCTGTAAACATGTCGTTAACATATACAAGAAATAGAATTGGTCCCAGCACCGATCCTTGTGGTTCTCCACTTGTTACTGTTCGCCAGTCCGACTTCTCGCCCCTTACCGTAACTCTTTGGCTCCTTCCTGTTAGGTAGTTCCTTATCCATTCTAGGACCTTTCCCCCCACCCCCGCCTGCCTCTCGAGCTTGAACAGCAGTCTCATGTTCGGTACTGTATCAAAGGCTTTTTGGCAGTCCAGAAATATGCAGTCTGCCCAACCATCTCTGTCCTGTCTTATCCTCGTTATTTTATCATAGAATTCCAGAAGGTTTGTTAGGCACGATTTCCCTGTCCAGAACCCATGTTGATGTTTGTTCACAAACCTAATGTTCTCCAGGTGTGCAACCAGTCGCAGCCTAATTATTCTTTCCAGTATTTTACAGGGGATGCTTGTCAGTGATACAGGTCTGTAGTTAAGTGCCTCCTCCCTATCTCCTTTCTTGAAGATCTGCACGACATTTGCCTTCTTCCAGCAACTGGGCAATTCTCCTGACATAAGTGACTCATTAAAGATCATTGCCAGAGGCACGCTGAGGGCCTGTGCTACCTCTTTTAGTATCCACGGTGATACTTTGTCTGGTCCAACTGCTTTAGTTGCATCTAGAGTTGTCAACTGTTTCATTACCTCCTCTGCTGCCACCTCTATATCTGATAGTCTTTCATCTAGGGTATCCCCTTCCAACAATGGGAGCTGCTCAGGCTCCCAGTGTGTGTGTGTGTGTGTGTGTGTGTGTGTGTGTGTGTGTGTGTGTGTGTGTGTGTGTGTGTGTGTGTGTGTGTGTGTGTGTGTGTGTGTGTGTGTGTGTGTGTGTGTGTGTGTGTGTGTGTGTGTGTGTGTGTGTGTGTGTGTGTGTGTGTGTGTGTGTGTGTGTGTGTGTGTGTGTGTGTGTGTGTGTGTGTGTGTGTGTGTGTGTGTGTGTGTGTGTGTGTGTGTGTGTGTGTGTGTGTGTGTGTGTGTGTGTGTGTGTGTGTGTGTGTGTGTGTGTGTGTGTGTGTGTGTGTGTGTGTGTGTGTGTGTGTGTGTGTGTGTGTGTGTGTGTGTGTGTGTGTGTGTGTGTGTGTGTGTGTGTGTGTGTGTGTGTGTGTGTGTGTGTGTGTGTGTACTCACCTAGTTGTACTCACCTAGTTGTGTCTGCAGGATCGAGCATTGACTCTTGGATCCCGCCTTTCGAGCATCGGTTGTTTACAGCAATGACTCCTGTCCTATTTCCCTATCATACCTGGTTTTAAAATTATGAATAGTATTTGCTTCCACAACCTGTTCCTGAAGTGCATTCCATTTCCCCACTACTCTCACGCTAAAAGAAAACTTCCTAACATCTCTGTGACTCATCTGAGTTTCAAGCTTCCATCCATGTCCTCTCGTTCTGTTACTATTCCGTGTGAACATTTCGTCTATGTCCACTCTGTCAATTCCTCTGACTATCTTATACGTTCCTATCATGTCCCCCCTCTCTTTTCTTCTTTCTAGTGTCGTAAGGCACAGTTTCCTCAGGCGCTCTTCATACCCCATCCCTCGTAGCTCTGGGACGAGTCTCGTTGCAAACCTCTGAACCTTTTCCAGTTTCATTGTATGCTTCTTCAGATGGAGACTCCATGATGAGGCGGCATACTCTAAGACTGGCCTTACGTGGGCAGTGTAAAGCGCCCTAAATGCCTCCTTACTTAGGTTTCTGAATGATGTTCTAACTTTTGCCAGTGTAGAGTACGCTGCTGTCGTTATCCTATTAATATGTGCCTCAGTAGATAGATTAGGTGTTACGTCCACCCCCAGGTCTCTTTCACGCGTCGTTACAGGTAGGCTGTTCCCCTTCATTGTGTACTGTCCCTTTGGTCTCCTATCTCCTAGTCCCATTTCCATAACTTTACATTTGCTCGTGTTGATTTCTAGTAGCCATTTCTCTGACCATCTCTGCAATCTGTTCAGGTCCTCTTGGAGGATCCTGCAATCCTCATCTGTCACAACTCTTCTCATCAACTTTGCATCATCCGCAAACATCGACATGTAGGACTCTACGCCTGTAAACATGTCGTTAACATATACAAGAAATAGAATTGGTCCCAGCACCGATCCTTGTGGTTCTCCACTTGTTACTGTTCGCCAGTCCGACTTCTCGCCCCTTACCGTAACTCTTTGGCTCCTTCCTGTTAGGTAGTTCCTTATCCATTCTAGGACCTTTCCCCCCACCCCCGCCTGCCTCTCGAGCTTGAACAGCAGTCTCATGTTCGGTACTGTATCAAAGGCTTTTTGGCAGTCCAGAAATATGCAGTCTGCCCAACCATCTCTGTCCTGTCTTATCCTCGTTATTTTATCATAGAATTCCAGAAGGTTTGTTAGGCACGATTTCCCTGTCCAGAACCCATGTTGATGTTTGTTCACAAACCTAATGTTCTCCAGGTGTGCAACCAGTCGCAGCCTAATTATTCTTTCCAGTATTTTACAGGGGATGCTTGTCAGTGATACAGGTCTGTAGTTAAGTGCCTCCTCCCTATCTCCTTTCTTGAAGATCTGCACGACATTTGCCTTCTTCCAGCAACTGGGCAATTCTCCTGACATAAGTGACTCATTAAAGATCATTGCCAGAGGCACGCTGAGGGCCTGTGCTACTTCTTTTAGTATCCACGGTGATACTTTGTCTGGTCCAACTGCTTTAGTTGCATCTAGAGTTGTCAACTGTTTCATTACCTCCTCTGCTGCCACCTCTATATCTGATAGTCTTTCATCTAGGGTATCCCCTTCCAACAATGGGAGCTGCTCAGGCTCCCAGTGTGTGTGTGTGTGTGTGTGTGTGTGTGCGTGTGTGTGTGTGTGTGTGTGTGTGTGTGTGTGTGTGTGTGTGTGTGTGTGTGTGTGTGTGTGTGTGTGTGTGTGTGTGTGTGTGTGTGTGTGTGTGTGTGTGTGTGTGTGTGTGTGTGTGTGTGTGTGTGTGTGTGTGTGTGTGTGTGTGTGTGTGTGTGTGTGTGTGTGTGTGTGTGTGTGTGTGTGTGTGTGTGTGTGTGTGTGTGTGTGTGTGTGTGTGTGTGTGTGTGTGTGTGTGTGTGTGTGTGTGTGTGTGTGTGTGTGTGTGTGTGTGTGTGTGTGTGTGTGTGTGTGTGTGTGTGTGTGTGTGTGTGTGTGTGTGTGTGTACTCACCTAGTTGTACTCACCTAGTTGTGTCTGCAGGATCGAGCATTGACTCTTGGATCCCGCCTTTCGAGCATCGGTTGTTTACAGCAATGACTCCTGTCCTATTTCCCTATCATACCTGGTTTTAAAATTATGAATAGTATTTGCTTCCACAACCTGTTCCTGAAGTGCATTCCATTTCCCCACTACTCTCACGCTAAAAGAAAACTTCCTAACATCTCTGTGACTCATCTGAGTTTCAAGCTTCCATCCATGTCCTCTCGTTCTGTTACTATTCCGTGTGAACATTTCGTCTATGTCCACTCTGTCAATTCCTCTGACTATCTTATACGTTCCTATCATGTCCCCCCTCTCTTTTCTTCTTTCTAGTGTCGTAAGGCACAGTTTCCTCAGGCGCTCTTCATACCCCATCCCTCGTAGCTCTGGGACGAGTCTCGTTGCAAACCTCTGAACCTTTTCCAGTTTCATTGTATGCTTCTTCAGATGGAGACTCCATGATGAGGCGGCATACTCTAAGACTGGCCTTACGTGGGCAGTGTAAAGCGCCCTAAATGCCTCCTTACTTAGGTTTCTGAATGATGTTCTAACTTTTGCCAGTGTAGAGTACGCTGCTGTCGTTATCCTATTAATATGTGCCTCAGTAGATAGATTAGGTGTTACGTCCACCCCCAGGTCTCTTTCACGCGTCGTTACAGGTAGGCTGTTCCCCTTCATTGTGTACTGTCCCTTTGGTCTCCTATCTCCTAGTCCCATTTCCATAACTTTACATTTGCTCGTGTTGATTTCTAGTAGCCATTTCTCTGACCATCTCTGCAATCTGTTCAGGTCCTCTTGGAGGATCCTGCAATCCTCATCTGTCACAACTCTTCTCATCAACTTTGCATCATCCGCAAACATCGACATGTAGGACTCTACGCCTGTAAACATGTCGTTAACATATACAAGAAATAGAATTGGTCCCAGCACCGATCCTTGTGGTACTCCACTTGTTACTGTTCGCCAGTCCGACTTCTCGCCCCTTACCGTAACTCTTTGGCTCCTTCCTGTTAGGTAGTTCCTTATCCATTCTAGGACCTTTCCCCCCACCCCCGCCTGCCTCTCGAGCTTGAACAGCAGTCTCATGTTCGGTACTGTATCAAAGGCTTTTTGGCAGTCCAGAAATATGCAGTCTGCCCAACCATCTCTGTCCTGTCTTATCCTCGTTATTTTATCATAGAATTCCAGAAGGTTTGTTAGGCACGATTTCCCTGTCCAGAACCCATGTTGATGTTTGTTCACAAACCTAATGTTCTCCAGGTGTGCAACCAGTCGCAGCCTAATTATTCTTTCCAGTATTTTACAGGGGATGCTTGTCAGTGATACAGGTCTGTAGTTAAGTGCCTCCTCCCTATCTCCTTTCTTGAAGATCTGCACGACATTTGCCTTCTTCCAGCAACTGGGCAATTCTCCTGACATAAGTGACTCATTAAAGATCATTGCCAGAGGCACGCTGAGGGCCTGTGCTACTTCTTTTAGTATCCACGGTGATACTTTGTCTGGTCCAACTGCTTTAGTTGCATCTAGAGTTGTCAACTGTTTCATTACCTCCTCTGCTGTCACCTCTATATCTGATAGTCTTTCATCTAGGGTAACCCCTTCCAACAATGGGAGCTGCTCAGGCTCCCAGTGTGTGTGTGTGTGTGTGTGTGTGTGTGTGTGTGTGTGTGTGTGTGTGTGTGTGTGTGTGTGTGTGTGTGTGTGTGTGTGTGTGTGTGTGTGTGTGTGTGTGTGTGTACTCACCTAATTGTGCTTGCGGGGGTTGAGCTCTGGCTCTTTGGTCCCGCCTCTCAACCGTCAATCAACCGGTGTACAGATTCCTGAGACTGGTGTACAGATTCCGCGTGTGTGTGTGTGTGTGTGTGTGTGTGTGTGTGTGTGTGTGTGTGTGTGTGTGTGTGTGTGTGTGTGTGTGTGTGTGTGTGTGTGTGTGTGTGTGTGTGTGTGTGTGTGTGTGTGTGTGTGTGTGTGTACTCACCTAGTTGTACTCACCTAGCTGTGTCTGCAGGATCGAGCATTGACTCTTGGATCCCGCCTTTCGAGCATCGGTTGTTTACAGCAATGACTCCTGTCCTATTTCCCTATCATACCTGGTTTTAAAATTATGAATAGTATTTGCTTCCACAACCTGTTCCTGAAGTGCATTCCATTTCCCCACTACTCTCACGCTAAAAGAAAACTTCCTAACATCTCTGTGACTCATCTGAGTTTCAAGCTTCCATCCATGTCCTCTCGTTCTGTTACTATTCCGTGTGAACATTTCGTCTATGTCCACTCTGTCAATTCCTCTGACTATCTTATACGTTCCTATCATGTCCCCCCTCTCTTTTCTTCTTTCTAGTGTCGTAAGGCACAGTTCCCTCAGGCGCTCTTCATACCCCATCCCTCGTAGCTCTGGGACGAGTCTCGTTGCAAACCTCTGAACCTTTTCCAGTTTCATTATATGCTTCTTCAGATGGAGACTCCATGATGAGGCGGCATACTCTAAGACTGGCCTTACGTGGGCAGTGTAAAGCGCCCTAAATGCCTCCTTACTTAGGTTTCTGAATGATGTTCTAACTTTTGCCAGTGTAGAGTACGCTGCTGTCGTTATCCTATTAATATGTGCCTCAGTAGATAGATTAGGTGTTACGTCCACCCACAGGTCTCTTTCACGCGTCGTTACAGGTAGGCTGTTCCCCTTCATTGTGTACTGTCCCTTTGGTCTCCTATCTCCTAGTCCCATTTCCATAACTTTACATTTGCTCGTGTTGATTTCTAGTAGCCATTTCTCTGACCATCTCTGCAATCTGTTCAGGTCCTCTTGGAGGATCCTGCAATCCTCATCTGTCACAACTCTTCTCATCAACTTTGCATCATCCGCAAACATCGACATGTAGGACTCTACGCCTGTAAACATGTCGTTAACATATACAAGAAATAGAATTGGTCCCAGCACCGATCCTTGTGGTACTCCACTTGTTACTGTTCGCCAGTCCGACTTCTCGCCCCTTACCGTAACTCTTTGGCTCCTTCCTGTTAGGTAGTTCCTTATCCATTCTAGGACCTTTCCCCCCACCCCCGCCTGCCTCTCGAGCTTGAACAGCAGTCTCATGTTCGGTACTGTATCAAAGGCTTTTTGGCAGTCCAGAAATATGCAGTCTGCCCAACCATCTCTGTCCTGTCTTATCCTCGTTATTTTATCATAGAATTCCAGAAGGTTTGTTAGGCACGATTTCCCTGTCCAGAACCCATGTTGATGTTTGTTCACAAACCTAATGTTCTCCAGGTGTGCAACCAGTCGCAGCCTAATTATTCTTTCCAGTATTTTACAGGGGATGCTTGTCAGTGATACAGGTCTGTAGTTAAGTGCCTCCTCCCTATCTCCTTTCTTGAAGATCTGCACGACATTTGCCTTCTTCCAGCAACTGGGCAATTCTCCTGACATAAGTGACTCATTAAAGATCATTGCCAGAGGCACGCTGAGGGCCTGTGCTACTTCTTTTAGTATCCACGGTGATACTTTGTCTGGTCCAACTGCTTTAGTTGCATCTAGAGTTGTCAACTGTTTCATTACCTCCTCTGCTGCCACCTCTATATCTGATAGTCTTTCATCTAGGGTATCCCCTTCCAACAATGGGAGCTGCTCAGGCTCCCAGAGTGTGTGTGTGTGTGTGTGTGTGTGTGTGTGTGTGTGTGTGTGTGTGTGTGTGTGTGTGTGTGTGTGTGTGTGTGTGTGTGTGTGTGTGTGTGTGTGTGTGTGTGTGTGTGTGTGTGTGTGTGTGTGTGTGTGTGTGTGTGTGTGTGTGTGTGTGTGTGTGTGTGTGTGTGTGTGTGTGTGTGTGTGTGTGTGTGTGTGTGTGTGTGTGTGTGTGTGTGTGTGTGTGTGTGTGTGTGTGTGTGTGTGTGTGTGTGTGTGTGTGTGTGTGTGTGTGTGTGTGTGTGTGTGTGTGTGTGTGTGTGTGTGTGTGTGTGTGTGTGTGTGTGTGTGTGTGTGTGTGTGTGTGTGTGTGTGTGTGTGTGTGTGTGTGTGTGTGTGTGTGTGTGTGTGTGTGTGTGTGTGTGTGTGTGTGTGTACTCACCTAGTTGTACTCACCTAGTTGTGTCTGCAGGATCGAGCATTGACTCTTGGATCCCGCCTTTCGAGCATCGGTTGTTTACAGCAATGACTCCTGTCCTATTTCCCTATCATACCTGGTTTTAAAATTATGAATAGTATTTGCTTCCACAACCTGTTCCTGAAGTGCATTCCATTTCCCCACTACTCTCACGCTAAAAGAAAACTTCCTAACATCTCTGTGACTCATCTGAGTTTCAAGCTTCCATCCATGTCCTCTCGTTCTGTTACTATTCCGTGTGAACATTTCGTCTATGTCCACTCTGTCAATTCCTCTGACTATCTTATACGTTCCTATCATGTCCCCCCTCTCTTTTCTTCTTTCTAGTGTCGTAAGGCACAGTTTCCTCAGGCGCTCTTCATACCCCATCCCTCGTAGCTCTGGGACGAGTCTCGTTGCAAACCTCTGAACCTTTTCCAGTTTCATTGTATGCTTCTTCAGATGGAGACTCCATGATGAGGCGGCATACTCTAAGACTGGCCTTACGTGGGCAGTGTAAAGCGCCCTAAATGCCTCCTTACTTAGGTTTCTGAATGATGTTCTAACTTTTGCCAGTGTAGAGTACGCTGCTGTCGTTATCCTATTAATATGTGCCTCAGTAGATAGATTAGGTGTTACGTCCACCCCCAGGTCTCTTTCACGCGTCGTTACAGGTAGGCTGTTCCCCTTCATTGTGTACTGTCCCTTTGGTCTCCTATCTCCTAGTCCCATTTCCATAACTTTACATTTGCTCGTGTTGATTTCTAGTAGCCATTTCTCTGACCATCTCTGCAATCTGTTCAGGTCCTCTTGGAGGATCCTGCAATCCTCATCTGTCACAACTCTTCTCATCAACTTTGCATCATCCGCAAACATCGACATGTAGGACTCTACGCCTGTAAACATGTCGTTAACATATACAAGAAATAGAATTGGTCCCAGCACCGATCCTTGTGGTACTCCACTTGTTACTGTTCGCCAGTCCGACTTCTCGCCCCTTACCGTAACTCTTTGGCTCCTTCCTGTTAGGTAGTTCCTTATCCATTCTAGGACCTTTCCCCCCACCCCCGCCTGCCTCTCGAGCTTGAACAGCAGTCTCATGTTCGGTACTGTATCAAAGGCTTTTTGGCAGTCCAGAAATATGCAGTCTGCCCAACCATCTCTGTCCTGTCTTATCCTCGTTATTTTATCATAGAATTCCAGAAGGTTTGTTAGGCACGATTTCCCTGTCCAGAACCCATGTTGATGTTTGTTCACAAACCTAATGTTCTCCAGGTGTGCAACCAGTCGCAGCCTAATTATTCTTTCCAGTATTTTACAGGGGATGCTTGTCAGTGATACAGGTCTGTAGTTAAGTGCCTCCTCCCTATCTCCTTTCTTGAAGATCTGCACGACATTTGCCTTCTTCCAGCAACTGGGCAATTCTCCTGACATAAGTGACTCATTAAAGATCATTGCCAGAGGCACGCTGAGGGCCTGTGCTACTTCTTTTAGTATCCACGGTGATACTTTGTCTGGTCCAACTGCTTTAGTTGCATCTAGAGTTGTCAACTGTTTCATTACCTCCTCTGCTGTCACCTCTATATCTGATAGTCTTTCATCTAGGGTAACCCCTTCCAACAATGGGAGCTGCTCAGGCTCCCAGTGTGTGTGTGTGTGTGTGTGTGTGTGTGTGTGTGTGTGTGTGTGTGTGTGTGTGTGTGTGTGTGTGTGTGTGTGTGTGTGTGTGTGTGTGTGTGTGTGTGTGTGTGTACTCACCTAATTGTGCTTGCGGGGGTTGAGCTCTGGCTCTTTGGTCCCGCCTCTCAACCGTCAATCAACCGGTGTACAGATTCCTGAGACTGGTGTACAGATTCCGCGTGTGTGTGTGTGTGTGTGTGTGTGTGTGTGTGTGTGTGTGTGTGTGTGTGTGTGTGTGTGTGTGTGTGTGTGTGTGTGTGTGTGTGTGTGTGTGTACTCACCTAGTTGTACTCACCTAGTTGTGTCTGCAGGATCGAGCATTGACTCTTGGATCCCGCCTTTCGAGCATCGGTTGTTTACAGCAATGACTCCTGTCCTATTTCCCTATCATACCTGGTTTTAAAATTATGAATAGTATTTGCTTCCACAACCTGTTCCTGAAGTGCATTCCATTTCCCCACTACTCTCACGCTAAAAGAAAACTTCCTAACATCTCTGTGACTCATCTGAGTTTCAAGCTTCCATCCATGTCCTCTCGTTCTGTTACTATTCCGTGTGAACATTTCGTCTATGTCCACTCTGTCAATTCCTCTGACTATCTTATACGTTCCTATCATGTCCCCCCTCTCTTTTCTTCTTTCTAGTGTCGTAAGGCACAGTTCCCTCAGGCGCTCTTCATACCCCATCCCTCGTAGCTCTGGGACGAGTCTCGTTGCAAACCTCTGAACCTTTTCCAGTTTCATTATATGCTTCTTCAGATGGAGACTCCATGATGAGGCGGCATACTCTAAGACTGGCCTTACGTGGGCAGTGTAAAGCGCCCTAAATGCCTCCTTACTTAGGTTTCTGAATGATGTTCTAACTTTTGCCAGTGTAGAGTACGCTGCTGTCGTTATCCTATTAATATGTGCCTCAGTAGATAGATTAGGTGTTACGTCCACCCACAGGTCTCTTTCACGCGTCGTTACAGGTAGGCTGTTCCCCTTCATTGTGTACTGTCCCTTTGGTCTCCTATCTCCTAGTCCCATTTCCATAACTTTACATTTGCTCGTGTTGATTTCTAGTAGCCATTTCTCTGACCATCTCTGCAATCTGTTCAGGTCCTCTTGGAGGATCCTGCAATCCTCATCTGTCACAACTCTTCTCATCAACTTTGCATCATCCGCAAACATCGACATGTAGGACTCTACGCCTGTAAACATGTCGTTAACATATACAAGAAATAGAATTGGTCCCAGCACCGATCCTTGTGGTACTCCACTTGTTACTGTTCGCCAGTCCGACTTCTCGCCCCTTACCGTAACTCTTTGGCTCCTTCCTGTTAGGTAGTTCCTTATCCATTCTAGGACCTTTCCCCCCACCCCCGCCTGCCTCTCGAGCTTGAACAGCAGTCTCATGTTCGGTACTGTATCAAAGGCTTTTTGGCAGTCCAGAAATATGCAGTCTGCCCAACCATCTCTGTCCTGTCTTATCCTCGTTATTTTATCATAGAATTCCAGAAGGTTTGTTAGGCACGATTTCCCTGTCCAGAACCCATGTTGATGTTTGTTCACAAACCTAATGTTCTCCAGGTGTGCAACCAGTCGCAGCCTAATTATTCTTTCCAGTATTTTACAGGGGATGCTTGTCAGTGATACAGGTCTGTAGTTAAGTGCCTCCTCCCTATCTCCTTTCTTGAAGATCTGCACGACATTTGCCTTCTTCCAGCAACTGGGCAATTCTCCTGACATAAGTGACTCATTAAAGATCATTGCCAGAGGCACGCTGAGGGCCTGTGCTACTTCTTTTAGTATCCACGGTGATACTTTGTCTGGTCCAACTGCTTTAGTTGCATCTAGAGTTGTCAACTGTTTCATTACCTCCTCTGCTGCCACCTCTATATCTGATAGTCTTTCATCTAGGGTATCCCCTTCCAACAATGGGAGCTGCTCAGGCTCCCAGAGTGTGTGTGTGTGTGTGTGTGTGTGTGTGTGTGTGTGTGTGTGTGTGTGTGTGTGTGTGTGTGTGTGTGTGTGTGTGTGTGTGTGTGTGTGTGTGTGTGTGTGTGTGTGTGTGTGTGTGTGTGTGTGTGTGTGTGTGTGTGTGTGTGTGTGTGTGTGTGTGTGTGTGTGTGTGTGTGTGTGTGTGTGTGTGTGTGTGTGTGTGTGTGTGTGTGTGTGTGTGTGTGTGTGTGTGTGTGTGTGTGTGTGTGTGTGTGTGTGTGTGTGTGTGTGTGTGTGTGTGTGTGTGTGTGTGTGTGTGTGTGTGTGTGTGTGTGTGTGTGTGTGTGTGTGTGTGTGTGTGTGTGTGTGTGTGTGTGTGTGTGTGTGTGTGTGTGTGTGTGTGTGTGTGTGTGTGTGTGTGTGTGTGTGTGTGTGTGTGTGTGTGTGTGTGTGTGTGTGTGTGTGTGTGTGTGTGTGTGTGTGTGTGTGTGTGTGTGTGTGTGTGTGTGTGTGTGTGTGTGTGTGTGTGTGTGTGTGTGTGTGTGTGTGTGTGTGTGTGTGTGTGTGTGTGTGTGTGTGTGTGTGTGTGTGTGTGTGTGTGTGTGTGTGTGTGTGTGTGTACTCACCTAGTTGTACTCACCTAGTTGTGTCTGCAGGATCGAGCATTGACGCTTGGATCCCGCCTTTCGAGCATCGGTTGTTTACAGCAATGACTCCTGTCCTATTTCCCTATCATACCTGGTTTTAAAATTATGAATAGTATTTGCTTCCACAACCTGTTCCTGAAGTGCATTCCATTTCCCCACTACTCTCACGCTAAAAGAAAACTTCCTAACATCTCTGTGACTCATCTGAGTTTCAAGCTTCCATCCATGTCCTCTCGTTCTGTTACTATTCCGTGTGAACATTTCGTCTATGTCCACTCTGTCAATTCCTCTGACTATCTTATACGTTCCTATCATGTCCCCCCTCTCTTTTCTTCTTTCTAGTGTCGTAAGGCACAGTTCCCTCAGGCGCTCTTCATACCCCATCCCTCGTAGCTCTGGGACGAGTCTCGTTGCAAACCTCTGAACCTTTTCCAGTTTCATTATATGCTTCTTCAGATGGAGACTCCATGATGAGGCGGCATACTCTAAGACTGGCCTTACGTGGGCAGTGTAAAGCGCCCTAAATGCCTCCTTACTTAGGTTTCTGAATGATGTTCTAACTTTTGCCAGTGTAGAGTACGCTGCTGTCGTTATCCTATTAATATGTGCCTCAGTAGATAGATTAGGTGTTACGTCCACCCCCAGGTCTCTTTCACGCGTCGTTACAGGTAGGCTGTTCCCCTTCATTGTGTACTGTCCCTTTGGTCTCCTATCTCCTAGTCCCATTTCCATAACTTTACATTTGCTCGTGTTGATTTCTAGTAGCCATTTCTCTGACCATCTCTGCAATCTGTTCAGGTCCTCTTGGAGGATCCTGCAATCCTCATCTGTCACAACTCTTCTCATCAACTTTGCATCATCCGCAAACATCGACATGTAGGACTCTACGCCTGTAAACATGTCGTTAACATATACAAGAAATAGAATTGGTCCCAGCACCGATCCTTGTGGTACTCCACTTGTTACTGTTCGCCAGTCCGACTTCTCGCCCCTTACCGTAACTCTTTGGCTCCTTCCTGTTAGGTAGTTCCTTATCCATTCTAGGACCTTTCCCCCCACCCCCGCCTGCCTCTCGAGCTTGAACAGCAGTCTCATGTTCGGTACTGTATCAAAGGCTTTTTGGCAGTCCAGAAATATGCAGTCTGCCCAACCATCTCTGTCCTGTCTTATCCTCGTTATTTTATCATAGAATTCCAGAAGGTTTGTTAGGCACGATTTCCCTGTCCAGAACCCATGTTGATGTTTGTTCACAAACCTAATGTTCTCCAGGTGTGCAACCAGTCGCAGCCTAATTATTCTTTCCAGTATTTTACAGGGGATGCTTGTCAGTGATACAGGTCTGTAGTTAAGTGCCTCCTCCCTATCTCCTTTCTTGAAGATCTGCACGACATTTGCCTTCTTCCAGCAACTGGGCAATTCTCCTGACATAAGTGACTCATTAAAGATCATTGCCAGAGGCACGCTGAGGGCCTGTGCTACTTCTTTTAGTATCCACGGTGATACTTTGTCTGGTCCAACTGCTTTAGTTGCATCTAGAGTTGTCAACTGTTTCATTACCTCCTCTGCTGTCACCTCTATATCTGATAGTCTTTCATCTAGGGTAACCCCTTCCAACAATGGGAGCTGCTCAGGCTCCCAGTGTGTGTGTGTGTGTGTGTGTGTGTGTGTGTGTGTGTGTGTGTGTGTGTGTGTGTGTGTGTGTGTGTGTGTGTGTACTCACCTAATTGTGCTTGCGGGGGTTGAGCTCTGGCTCTTTGGTCCCGCCTCTCAACCGTCAATCAACTGGTATACAGATTCCTGAGACTGGTGTACAGATTCCGCGTGTGTGTGTGTGTGTGTGTGTGTGTGTGTGTGTGTGTGTGTGTGTGTGTGTGTGTGTGTGTGTGTGTGTGTGTGCGTGTGTGTGTGTGTGTGTGTGTGTGTGTGTGTGTGTGTGTGTGTGTGTGTGTGTGTGTGTGTGTGTGTGTGTGTGTGTGTGTGTGTACTCACCTAGTTGTACTCACCTAGTTGTGTCTGCAGGATCGAGCATTGACTCTTGGATCCCGCCTTTCGAGCATCGGTTGTTTACAGCAATGACTCCTGTCCTATTTCCCTATCATACCTGGTTTTAAAATTATGAATAGTATTTGCTTCCACAACCTGTTCCTGAAGTGCATTCCATTTCCCCACTACTCTCACGCTAAAAGAAAACTTCCTAACATCTCTGTGACTCATCTGAGTTTCAAGCTTCCATCCATGTCCTCTCGTTCTGTTACTATTCCGTGTGAACATTTCGTCTATGTCCACTCTGTCAATTCCTCTGACTATCTTATACGTTCCTATCATGTCCCCCCTCTCTTTTCTTCTTTCTAGTGTCGTAAGGCACAGTTCCCTCAGGCGCTCTTCATACCCCATCCCTCGTAGCTCTGGGACGAGTCTCGTTGCAAACCTCTGAACCTTTTCCAGTTTCATTATATGCTTCTTCAGATGGAGACTCCATGATGAGGTGGCATACTCTAAGACTGGCCTTACGTGGGCAGTGTAAAGCGCCCTAAATGCCTCCTTACTTAGGTTTCTGAATGATGTTCTAACTTTTGCCAGTGTAGAGTACGCTGCTGTCGTTATCCTATTAATATGTGCCTCAGTAGATAGATTAGGTGTTACGTCCACCCCCAGGTCTCTTTCACGCGTCGTTACAGGTAGGCTGTTCCCCTTCATTGTGTACTGTCCCTTTGGTCTCCTATCTCCTAGTCCCATTTCCATAACTTTACATTTGCTCGTGTTGATTTCTAGTAGCCATTTCTCTGACCATCTCTGCAATCTGTTCAGGTCCTCTTGGAGGATCCTGCAATCCTCATCTGTCACAACTCTTCTCATCAACTTTGCATCATCCGCAAACATCGACATGTAGGACTCTACGCCTGTAAACATGTCGTTAACATATACAAGAAATAGAATTGGTCCCAGCACCGATCCTTGTGGTACTCCACTTGTTACTGTTCGCCAGTCCGACTTCTCGCCCCTTACCGTAACTCTTTGGCTCCTTCCTGTTAGGTAGTTCCTTATCCATTCTAGGACCTTTCCCCCCACCCCCGCCTGCCTCTCGAGCTTGAACAGCAGTCTCATGTTCGGTACTGTATCAAAGGCTTTTTGGCAGTTCAGAAATATGCAGTCTGCCCAACCATCTCTGTCCTGTCTTATCCTCGTTATTTTATCATAGAATTCCAGAAGGTTTGTTAGGCACGATTTCCCTGTCCAGAACCCATGTTGATGTTTGTTCACAAACCTAATGTTCTCCAGGTGTGCAACCAGTCGCAGCCTAATTATTCTTTCCAGTATTTTACAGGGGATGCTTGTCAGTGATACAGGTCTGTAGTTAAGTGCCTCCTCCCTATCTCCTTTCTTGAAGATCTGCACGACATTTGCCTTCTTCCAGCAACTGGGCAATTCTCCTGACATAAGTGACTCATTAAAGATCATTGCCAGAGGCACGCTGAGGGCCTGTGCTACTTCTTTTAGTATCCACGGTGATACTTTGTCTGGTCCAACTGCTTTAGTTGCATCTAGAGTTGTCAACTGTTTCATTACCTCCTCTGCTGTCACCTCTATATCTGATAGTCTTTCATCTAGGGTAACCCCTTCCAACAATGGGAGCTGCTCAGGCTCCCAGTGTGTGTGTGTGTGTGTGTGTGTGTGTGTGTGTGTGTGTGTGTGTGTGTGTGTGTGTGTGTGTGTGTGTGTGTGTGTGTGTGTGTGTGTGTGTGTGTGTGTGTGTGTGTGTGTACTCACCTAATTGTGCTTGCGGGGGTTGAGCTCTGGCTCTTTGGTCCCGCCTCTCAACCGTCACCGTCAATCAACCGGTGTACAGATTCCTGAGACTGGTGTACAGATTCCGCGTGTGTGTGTGTGTGTGTGTGTGTGTGTGTGTGTGTGTGTGTGTGTGTGTGTGTGTGTGTGTGTGTGTGTGTGTGTGTGTGTGTGTGTGTGTGTGTGTGTGTGTGTGTGTGTGTGTGTGTGTGTGTGGTGGTGTGTGTGTGTGTGTGTGTGTGTGTGTGTGTGTGTGTGTGTGTGTGTGTGTGTGTGTGTGTGTGTGTGTGTGTGTGTGTGTGTGTACTCACCTAGTTGTACTCACCTAGTTGTGTCTGCAGGATCGAGCATTGACTCTTGGATCCCGCCTTTCGAGCATCGGTTGTTTACAGCAATGACTCCTGTCCTATTTCCCTATCATACCTGGTTTTAAAATTATGAATAGTATTTGCTTCCACAACCTGTTCCTGAAGTGCATTCCATTTCCCCACTACTCTCACGCTAAAAGAAAACTTCCTAACATCTCTGTGACTCATCTGAGTTTCAAGCTTCCATCCATGTCCTCTCGTTCTGTTACTATTCCGTGTGAACATTTCGTCTATGTCCACTCTGTCAATTCCTCTGACTATCTTATACGTTCCTATCATGTCCCCCCTCTCTTTTCTTCTTTCTAGTGTCGTAAGGCACAGTTCCCTCAGGCGCTCTTCATACCCCATCCCTCGTAGCTCTGGGACGAGTCTCGTTGCAAACCTCTGAACCTTTTCCAGTTTCATTATATGCTTCTTCAGATGGAGACTCCATGATGAGGCGGCATACTCTAAGACTGGCCTTACGTGGGCAGTGTAAAGCGCCCTAAATGCCTCCTTACTTAGGTTTCTGAATGATGTTCTAACTTTTGCCAGTGTAGAGTACGCTGCTGTCGTTATCCTATTAATATGTGCCTCAGTAGATAGATTAGGTGTTACGTCCACCCCCAGGTCTCTTTCACGCGTCGTTACAGGTAGGCTGTTCCCCTTCATTGTGTACTGTCCCTTTGGTCTCCTATCTCCTAGTCCCATTTCCATAACTTTACATTTGCTCGTGTTGATTTCTAGTAGCCATTTCTCTGACCATCTCTGCAATCTGTTCAGGTCCTCTTGGAGGATCCTGCAATCCTCATCTGTCACAACTCTTCTCATCAACTTTGCATCATCCGCAAACATCGACATGTAGGACTCTACGCCTGTAAACATGTCGTTAACATATACAAGAAATAGAATTGGTCCCAGCACCGATCCTTGTGGTACTCCACTTGTTACTGTTCGCCAGTCCGACTTCTCGCCCCTTACCGTAACTCTTTGGCTCCTTCCTGTTAGGTAGTTCCATATCCATTCTAGGACCTTTCCCCCCACCCCCGCCTGCCTCTCGAGCTTGAACAGCAGTCTCATGTTCGGTACTGTATCAAAGGCTTTTTGGCAGTCCAGAAATATGCAGTCTGCCCAACCATCTCTGTCCTGTCTTATCCTCGTTATTTTATCATAGAATTCCAGAAGGTTTGTTAGGCACGATTTCCCTGTCCAGAACCCATGTTGATGTTTGTTCACAAACCTAATGTTCTCCAGGTGTGCAACCAGTTGCAGCCTAATTATTCTTTCCAGTATTTTACAGGGGATGCTTGTCAGTGATACAGGTCTGTAGTTAAGTGCCTCCTCCCTATCTCCTTTCTTGAAGATCTGCACGACATTTGCCTTCTTCCAGCAACTGGGCAATTCTCCTGACATAAGTGACTCATTAAAGATCATTGCCAGAGGCACGCTGAGGGCCTGTGCTACTTCTTTTAGTATCCACGGTGATACTTTGTCTGGTCCAACTGCTTTAGTTGCATCTAGAGTTGTCAACTGTTTCATTACCTCCTCTGCTGTCACCTCTATATCTGATAGTCTTTCATCTAGGGTAACCCCTTCCAACAATGGGAGCTGCTCAGGCTCCCAGTGTGTGTGTGTGTGTGTGGGTGTGTGTGTGTGTGTGTGTGTGTGTGTGTGTGTGTGTGTGTGTGTGTGTGTGTGTGTGTGTACTCACCTAATTGTGCTTGCGGGGGTTGAGCTCTGGCTCTTTGGTCCCGCCTCTCAACCGTCAATCAACTGGTGTACAGATTCCTGAGACTGGTGTACAGATTCCGCGTGTGTGTGTGTGTGTGTGTGTGTGTGTGTGTGTGTGTGTGTGTGTGTGTGTGTGTGTGTGTGTGTGTGTGTGTGTGTGTGTGTGTGTGTGTGTGTGTGTGTGTGTGTGTGTGTGTGTGTGTGTGTGTGTGTGTGTGTGTGTGTGTGTGTGTGTGTGTGTGTGTGTGTGTGTGTGTGTGTGTGTGTGTGTGTGTGTGTGTGTGTGTGTGTGTGTGTGTGTGTGTGTGTGTGTGTGTGTGTGTGTGTGTGTGTGTGTGTGTGTGTGTGTGTGTGTGTGTGTGTGTGTGTGTGTGTGTGTGTGTGTGTGTGTGTGTGTGTGTGTGTGTGTGTGTGTGTGTGTGTGTGTGTGTGTGTGTGTGTGTACTCACCTAGTTGTACTCACCTAGTTGTGTCTGCAGGATCGAGCATTGACGCTTGGATCCCGCCTTTCGAGCATCGGTTGTTTACAGCAATGACTCCTGTCCTATTTCCCTATCATACCTGGTTTTAAAATTATGAATAGTATTTGCTTCCACAACCTGTTCCTGAAGTGCATTCCATTTCCCCACTACTCTCACGCTAAAAGAAAACTTCCTAACATCTCTGTGACTCATCTGAGTTTCAAGCTTCCATCCATGTCCTCTCGTTCTGTTACTATTCCGTGTGAACATTTCGTCTATGTCCACTCTGTCAATTCCTCTGACTATCTTATACGTTCCTATCATGTCCCCCCTCTCTTTTCTTCTTTCTAGTGTCGTAAGGCACAGTTCCCTCAGGCGCTCTTCATACCCCATCCCTCGTAGCTCTGGGACGAGTCTCGTTGCAAACCTCTGAACCTTTTCCAGTTTCATTATATGCTTCTTCAGATGGAGACTCCATGATGAGGCGGCATACTCTAAGACTGGCCTTACGTGGGCAGTGTAAAGCGCCCTAAATGCCTCCTTACTTAGGTTTCTGAATGATGTTCTAACTTTTGCCAGTGTAGAGTACGCTGCTGTCGTTATCCTATTAATATGTGCCTCAGTAGATAGATTAGGTGTTACGTCCACCCCCAGGTCTCTTTCACGCGTCGTTACAGGTAGGCTGTTCCCCTTCATTGTGTACTGTCCCTTTGGTCTCCTATCTCCTAGTCCCATTTCCATAACTTTACATTTGCTCGTGTTGATTTCTAGTAGCCATTTCTCTGACCATCTCTGCAATCTGTTCAGGTCCTCTTGGAGGATCCTGCAATCCTCATCTGTCACAACTCTTCTCATCAACTTTGCATCATCCGCAAACATCGACATGTAGGACTCTACGCCTGTAAACATGTCGTTAACATATACAAGAAATAGAATTGGTCCCAGCACCGATCCTTGTGGTACTCCACTTGTTACTGTTCGCCAGTCCGACTTCTCGCCCCTTACCGTAACTCTTTGGCTCCTTCCTGTTAGGTAGTTCCTTATCCATTCTAGGACCTTTCCCCCCACCCCCGCCTGCCTCTCGAGCTTGAACAGCAGTCTCATGTTCGGTACTGTATCAAAGGCTTTTTGGCAGTCCAGAAATATGCAGTCTGCCCAACCATCTCTGTCCTGTCTTATCCTCGTTATTTTATCATAGAATTCCAGAAGGTTTGTTAGGCACGATTTCCCTGTCCAGAACCCATGTTGATGTTTGTTCACAAACCTAATGTTCTCCAGGTGTGCAACCAGTCGCAGCCTAATTATTCTTTCCAGTATTTTACAGGGGATGCTTGTCAGTGATACAGGTCTGTAGTTAAGTGCCTCCTCCCTATCTCCTTTCTTGAAGATCTGCACGACATTTGCCTTCTTCCAGCAACTGGGCAATTCTCCTGACATAAGTGACTCATTAAAGATCATTGCCAGAGGCACGCTGAGGGCCTGTGCTACTTCTTTTAGTATCCACGGTGATACTTTGTCTGGTCCAACTGCTTTAGTTGCATCTAGAGTTGTCAACTGTTTCATTACCTCCTCTGCTGTCACCTCTATATCTGATAGTCTTTCATCTAGGGTAACCCCTTCCAACAATGGGAGCTGCTCAGGCTCCCAGTGTGTGTGTGTGTGTGTGTGTGTGTGTGTGTGTGTGTGTGTGTGTGTGTGTGTGTGTGTGTGTGTGTGTGTGTGTGTGTGTGTGTGTGTGTGTGTGTGTACTCACCTAATTGTGCTTGCGGGGGTTGAGCTCTGGCTCTTTGGTCCCGCCTCTCAACCGTCAATCAACTGGTGTACAGATTCCTGAGACTGGTGTACAGATTCCGCGTGTGTGTGTGTGTGTGTGTGTGTGTGTGTGTGTGTGTGTGTGTGTGTGTGTGTGTGTGTGTGTGTGTGTGTGTGTGTGTGTGTGTGCGTGTGTGTGTGTGTGTGTGTGTGTGTGTGTGTGTGTGTGTGTGTGTGTGTGTGTGTGTGTGTGTGTGTGTGTGTGTGTGTGTGTGTGTGTGTGTGTGTGTGTACTCACCTAGTTGTACTCACCTAGTTGTGTCTGCAGGATCGAGCATTGACTCTTGGATCCCGCCTTTCGAGCATCGGTTGTTTACAGCAATGACTCCTGTCCTATTTCCCTATCATACCTGGTTTTAAAATTATGAATAGTATTTGCTTCCACAACCTGTTCCTGAAGTGCATTCCATTTCCCCACTACTCTCACGCTAAAAGAAAACTTCCTAACATCTCTGTGACTCATCTGAGTTTCAAGCTTCCATCCATGTCCTCTCGTTCTGTTACTATTCCGTGTGAACATTTCGTCTATGTCCACTCTGTCAATTCCTCTGACTATCTTATACGTTCCTATCATGTCCCCCCTCTCTTTTCTTCTTTCTAGTGTCGTAAGGCACAGTTCCCTCAGGCGCTCTTCATACCCCATCCCTCGTAGCTCTGGGACGAGTCTCGTTGCAAACCTCTGAACCTTTTCCAGTTTCATTATATGCTTCTTCAGATGGAGACTCCATGATGAGGTGGCATACTCTAAGACTGGCCTTACGTGGGCAGTGTAAAGCGCCCTAAATGCCTCCTTACTTAGGTTTCTGAATGATGTTCTAACTTTTGCCAGTGTAGAGTACGCTGCTGTCGTTATCCTATTAATATGTGCCTCAGTAGATAGATTAGGTGTTACGTCCACCCCCAGGTCTCTTTCACGCGTCGTTACAGGTAGGCTGTTCCCCTTCATTGTGTACTGTCCCTTTGGTCTCCTATCTCCTAGTCCCATTTCCATAACTTTACATTTGCTCGTGTTGATTTCTAGTAGCCATTTCTCTGACCATCTCTGCAATCTGTTCAGGTCCTCTTGGAGGATCCTGCAATCCTCATCTGTCACAACTCTTCTCATCAACTTTGCATCATCCGCAAACATCGACATGTAGGACTCTACGCCTGTAAACATGTCGTTAACATATACAAGAAATAGAATTGGTCCCAGCACCGATCCTTGTGGTACTCCACTTGTTACTGTTCGCCAGTCCGACTTCTCGCCCCTTACCGTAACTCTTTGGCTCCTTCCTGTTAGGTAGTTCCTTATCCATTCTAGGACCTTTCCCCCCACCCCCGCCTGCCTCTCGAGCTTGAACAGCAGTCTCATGTTCGGTACTGTATCAAAGGCTTTTTGGCAGTTCAGAAATATGCAGTCTGCCCAACCATCTCTGTCCTGTCTTATCCTCGTTATTTTATCATAGAATTCCAGAAGGTTTGTTAGGCACGATTTCCCTGTCCAGAACCCATGTTGATGTTTGTTCACAAACCTAATGTTCTCCAGGTGTGCAACCAGTCGCAGCCTAATTATTCTTTCCAGTATTTTACAGGGGATGCTTGTCAGTGATACAGGTCTGTAGTTAAGTGCCTCCTCCCTATCTCCTTTCTTGAAGATCTGCACGACATTTGCCTTCTTCCAGCAACTGGGCAATTCTCCTGACATAAGTGACTCATTAAAGATCATTGCCAGAGGCACGCTGAGGGCCTGTGCTACTTCTTTTAGTATCCACGGTGATACTTTGTCTGGTCCAACTGCTTTAGTTGCATCTAGAGTTGTCAACTGTTTCATTACCTCCTCTGCTGTCACCTCTATATCTGATAGTCTTTCATCTAGGGTAACCCCTTCCAACAATGGGAGCTGCTCAGGCTCCCAGTGTGTGTGTGTGTGTGTGTGTGTGTGTGTGTGTGTGTGTGTGTGTGTGTGTGTGTGTGTGTGTGTGTGTGTGTGTGTGTGTGTGTGTGTGTGTGTGTGTGTGTGTACTCACCTAATTGTGCTTGCGGGGGTTGAGCTCTGGCTCTTTGGTCCCGCCTCTCAACCGTCACCGTCAATCAACCGGTGTACAGATTCCTGAGACTGGTGTACAGATTCCGCGTGTGTGTGTGTGTGTGTGTGTGTGTGTGTGTGTGTGTGTGTGTGTGTGTGTGTGTGTGTGTGTGTGTGTGTGTGTGTGTGTGTGTGTGTGTGTGTGTGTGTGTGTGTGTGTGTGTGTGTGTGTGTGTGTGTGTGTGTGTGTGTGTGTGTGTGTGTGTGTGTGTGTGTGTGTGTGTGTGTGTGTGTGTGTGTGTGTGTGTGTGTGTGTGTGTACTCACCTAGTTGTACTCACCTAGTTGTGTCTGCAGGATCGAGCATTGACTCTTGGATCCCGCCTTTCGAGCATCGGTTGTTTACAGCAATGACTCCTGTCCTATTTCCCTATCATACCTGGTTTTAAAATTATGAATAGTATTTGCTTCCACAACCTGTTCCTGAAGTGCATTCCATTTCCCCACTACTCTCACGCTAAAAGAAAACTTCCTAACATCTCTGTGACTCATCTGAGTTTCAAGCTTCCATCCATGTCCTCTCGTTCTGTTACTATTCCGTGTGAACATTTCGTCTATGTCCACTCTGTCAATTCCTCTGACTATCTTATACGTTCCTATCATGTCCCCCCTCTCTTTTCTTCTTTCTAGTGTCGTAAGGCACAGTTCCCTCAGGCGCTCTTCATACCCCATCCCTCGTAGCTCTGGGACGAGTCTCGTTGCAAACCTCTGAACCTTTTCCAGTTTCATTATATGCTTCTTCAGATGGAGACTCCATGATGAGGCGGCATACTCTAAGACTGGCCTTACGTGGGCAGTGTAAAGCGCCCTAAATGCCTCCTTACTTAGGTTTCTGAATGATGTTCTAACTTTTGCCAGTGTAGAGTACGCTGCTGTCGTTATCCTATTAATATGTGCCTCAGTAGATAGATTAGGTGTTACGTCCACCCCCAGGTCTCTTTCACGCGTCGTTACAGGTAGGCTGTTCCCCTTCATTGTGTACTGTCCCTTTGGTCTCCTATCTCCTAGTCCCATTTCCATAACTTTACATTTGCTCGTGTTGATTTCAAGTAGCCATTTCTCTGACCATCTCTGCAATCTGTTCAGGTCCTCTTGGAGGATCCTGCAATCCTCATCTGTCACAACTCTTCTCATCAACTTTGCATCATCCGCAAACATCGACATGTAGGACTCTACGCCTGTAAACATGTCGTTAACATATACAAGAAATAGAATTGGTCCCAGCACCGATCCTTGTGGTACTCCACTTGTTACTGTTCGCCAGTCCGACTTCTCGCCCCTTACCGTAACTCTTTGGCTCCTTCCTGTTAGGTAGTTCCATATCCATTCTAGGACCTTTCCCCCCACCCCCGCCTGCCTCTCGAGCTTGAACAGCAGTCTCATGTTCGGTACTGTATCAAAGGCTTTTTGGCAGTCCAGAAATATGCAGTCTGCCCAACCATCTCTGTCCTGTCTTATCCTCGTTATTTTATCATAGAATTCCAGAAGGTTTGTTAGGCACGATTTCCCTGTCCAGAACCCATGTTGATGTTTGTTCACAAACCTAATGTTCTCCAGGTGTGCAACCAGTCGCAGCCTAATTATTCTTTCCAGTATTTTACAGGGGATGCTTGTCAGTGATACAGGTCTGTAGTTAAGTGCCTCCTCCCTATCTCCTTTCTTGAAGATCTGCACGACATTTGCCTTCTTCCAGCAACTGGGCAATTCTCCTGACATAAGTGACTCATTAAAGATCATTGCCAGAGGCACGCTGAGGGCCTGTGCTACTTCTTTTAGTATCCACGGTGATACTTTGTCTGGTCCAACTGCTTTAGTTGCATCTAGAGTTGTCAACTGTTTCATTACCTCCTCTGCTGTCACCTCTATATCTGATAGTCTTTCATCTAGGGTAACCCCTTCCAACAATGGGAGCTGCTCAGGCTCCCAGTGTGTGTGTGTGTGTGTGTGTGTGTGTGTGTGTGTGTGTGTGTGTGTGTGTGTGTGTGTGTGTGTGTGTGTGTGTGTGTGTGTGTGTGTGTGTGTACTCACCTAATTGTGCTTGCGGGGGTTGAGCTCTGGCTCTTTGGTCCCGCCTCTCAACCGTCAATCAACTGGTGTACAGATTCCTGAGACTGGTGTACAGATTCCGCGTGTGTGTGTGTGTGTGTGTGTGTGTGTGTGTGTGTGTGTGTGTGTGTGTGTGTGTGTGTGTGTGTGTGTGTGTGTGTGTGTGTGTGCGTGTGTGTGTGTGTGTGTGTGTGTGTGTGTGTGTGTGTGTGTGTGTGTGTGTGTGTGTGTGTGTGTGTGTGTGTGTGTGTGTGTGTGTGTGTGTGTGTGTGTGTGTACTCACCTAGTTGTACTCACCTAGTTGTGTCTGCAGGATCGAGCATTGACTCTTGGATCCCGCCTTTCGAGCATCGGTTGTTTACAGCAATGACTCCTGTCCTATTTCCCTATCATACCTGGTTTTAAAATTATGAATAGTATTTGCTTCCACAACCTGTTCCTGAAGTGCATTCCATTTCCCCACTACTCTCACGCTAAAAGAAAACTTCCTAACATCTCTGTGACTCATCTGAGTTTCAAGCTTCCATCCATGTCCTCTCGTTCTGTTACTATTCCGTGTGAACATTTCGTCTATGTCCACTCTGTCAATTCCTCTGACTATCTTATACGTTCCTATCATGTCCCCCCTCTCTTTTCTTCTTTCTAGTGTCGTAAGGCACAGTTCCCTCAGGCGCTCTTCATACCCCATCCCTCGTAGCTCTGGGACGAGTCTCGTTGCAAACCTCTGAACCTTTTCCAGTTTCATTATATGCTTCTTCAGATGGAGACTCCATGATGAGGTGGCATACTCTAAGACTGGCCTTACGTGGGCAGTGTAAAGCGCCCTAAATGCCTCCTTACTTAGGTTTCTGAATGATGTTCTAACTTTTGCCAGTGTAGAGTACGCTGCTGTCGTTATCCTATTAATATGTGCCTCAGTAGATAGATTAGGTGTTACGTCCACCCCCAGGTCTCTTTCACGCGTCGTTACAGGTAGGCTGTTCCCCTTCATTGTGTACTGTCCCTTTGGTCTCCTATCTCCTAGTCCCATTTCCATAACTTTACATTTGCTCGTGTTGATTTCTAGTAGCCATTTCTCTGACCATCTCTGCAATCTGTTCAGGTCCTCTTGGAGGATCCTGCAATCCTCATCTGTCACAACTCTTCTCATCAACTTTGCATCATCCGCAAACATCGACATGTAGGACTCTACGCCTGTAAACATGTCGTTAACATATACAAGAAATAGAATTGGTCCCAGCACCGATCCTTGTGGTACTCCACTTGTTACTGTTCGCCAGTCCGACTTCTCGCCCCTTACCGTAACTCTTTGGCTCCTTCCTGTTAGGTAGTTCCTTATCCATTCTAGGACCTTTCCCCCCACCCCCGCCTGCCTCTCGAGCTTGAACAGCAGTCTCATGTTCGGTACTGTATCAAAGGCTTTTTGGCAGTTCAGAAATATGCAGTCTGCCCAACCATCTCTGTCCTGTCTTATCCTCGTTATTTTATCATAGAATTCCAGAAGGTTTGTTAGGCACGATTTCCCTGTCCAGAACCCATGTTGATGTTTGTTCACAAACCTAATGTTCTCCAGGTGTGCAACCAGTCGCAGCCTAATTATTCTTTCCAGTATTTTACAGGGGATGCTTGTCAGTGATACAGGTCTGTAGTTAAGTGCCTCCTCCCTATCTCCTTTCTTGAAGATCTGCACGACATTTGCCTTCTTCCAGCAACTGGGCAATTCTCCTGACATAAGTGACTCATTAAAGATCATTGCCAGAGGCACGCTGAGGGCCTGTGCTACTTCTTTTAGTATCCACGGTGATACTTTGTCTGGTCCAACTGCTTTAGTTGCATCTAGAGTTGTCAACTGTTTCATTACCTCCTCTGCTGTCACCTCTATATCTGATAGTCTTTCATCTAGGGTAACCCCTTCCAACAATGGGAGCTGCTCAGGCTCCCAGTGTGTGTGTGTGTGTGTGTGTGTGTGTGTGTGTGTGTGTGTGTGTGTGTGTGTGTGTGTGTGTGTGTGTGTGTGTGTGTGTGTGTGTGTGTGTGTGTGTGTGTGTGTGTGTGTGTACTCACCTAATTGTGCTTGCGGGGGTTGAGCTCTGGCTCTTTGGTCCCGCCTCTCAACCGTCACCGTCAATCAACCTGGTGTACAGATTCCTGAGACTGGTGTACAGATTCCGCGTGTGTGTGTGTGTGTGTGTGTGTGTGTGTGTGTGTGTGTGTGTGTGTGTGTGTGTGTGTGTGTGTGTGTGTGTGTGTGTGTGTGTGTGTGTGTGTGTGTGGTGTGTGTGTGTGTGTGTGTGTGTGTGTGTGTGTGTGTGTGTGTGTGTGTGTGTGTGTGTGTGTGTGTGTGTGTGTGTGTGTGTGTGTGTGTGTGTGTGTGTGTACTCACCTAGTTGTACTCACCTAGTTGTGTCTGCAGGATCGAGCATTGACTCTTGGATCCCGCCTTTCGAGCATCGGTTGTTTACAGCAATGACTCCTGTCCTATTTCCCTATCATACCTGGTTTTAAAATTATGAATAGTATTTGCTTCCACAACCTGTTCCTGAAGTGCATTCCATTTCCCCACTACTCTCACGCTAAAAGAAAACTTCCTAACATCTCTGTGACTCATCTGAGTTTCAAGCTTCCATCCATGTCCTCTCGTTCTGTTACTATTCCGTGTGAACATTTCGTCTATGTCCACTCTGTCAATTCCTCTGACTATCTTATACGTTCCTATCATGTCCCCCCTCTCTTTTCTTCTTTCTAGTGTCGTAAGGCACAGTTCCCTCAGGCGCTCTTCATACCCCATCCCTCGTAGCTCTGGGACGAGTCTCGTTGCAAACCTCTGAACCTTTTCCAGTTTCATTATATGCTTCTTCAGATGGAGACTCCATGATGAGGCGGCATACTCTAAGACTGGCCTTACGTGGGCAGTGTAAAGCGCCCTAAATGCCTCCTTACTTAGGTTTCTGAATGATGTTCTAACTTTTGCCAGTGTAGAGTACGCTGCTGTCGTTATCCTATTAATATGTGCCTCAGTAGATAGATTAGGTGTTACGTCCACCCCCAGGTCTCTTTCACGCGTCGTTACAGGTAGGCTGTTCCCCTTCATTGTGTACTGTCCCTTTGGTCTCCTATCTCCTAGTCCCATTTCCATAACTTTACATTTGCTCGTGTTGATTTCTAGTAGCCATTTCTCTGACCATCTCTGCAATCTGTTCAGGTCCTCTTGGAGGATCCTGCAATCCTCATCTGTCACAACTCTTCTCATCAACTTTGCATCATCCGCAAACATCGACATGTAGGACTCTACGCCTGTAAACATGTCGTTAACATATACAAGAAATAGAATTGGTCCCAGCACCGATCCTTGTGGTACTCCACTTGTTACTGTTCGCCAGTCCGACTTCTCGCCCCTTACCGTAACTCTTTGGCTCCTTCCTGTTAGGTAGTTCCATATCCATTCTAGGACCTTTCCCCCCACCCCCGCCTGCCTCTCGAGCTTGAACAGCAGTCTCATGTTCGGTACTGTATCAAAGGCTTTTTGGCAGTCCAGAAATATGCAGTCTGCCCAACCATCTCTGTCCTGTCTTATCCTCGTTATTTTATCATAGAATTCCAGAAGGTTAGTTAGGCACGATTTCCCTGTCCAGAACCCATGTTGATGTTTGTTCACAAACCTAATGTTCTCCAGGTGTGCAACCAGTCGCAGCCTAATTATTCTTTCCAGTATTTTACAGGGGATGCTTGTCAGTGATACAGGTCTGTAGTTAAGTGCCTCCTCCCTATCTCCTTTCTTGAAGATCTGCACGACATTTGCCTTCTTCCAGCAACTGGGCAATTCTCCTGACATAAGTGACTCATTAAAGATCATTGCCAGAGGCACGCTGAGGGCCTGTGCTACTTCTTTTAGTATCCACGGTGATACTTTGTCTGGTCCAACTGCTTTAGTTGCATCTAGAGTTGTCAACTGTTTCATTACCTCCTCTGCTGTCACCTCTATATCTGATAGTCTTTCATCTAGGGTAACCCCTTCCAACAATGGGAGCTGCTCAGGCTCCCAGTGTGTGTGTGTGTGTGTGTGTGTGTGTGTGTGTGTGTGTGTGTGTGTGTGTGTGTGTGTGTGTGTGTGTGTGTGTGTGTGTGTGTGTACTCACCTAATTGTGCTTGCGGGGGTTGAGCTCTGGCTCTTTGGTCCCGCCTCTCAACCGTCAATCAACTGGTGTACAGATTCCTGAGACTGGTGTACAGATTCCGCGTGTGTGTGTGTGTGTGTGTGTGTGTGTGTGTGTGTGTGTGTGTGTGTGTGTGTGTGTGTGTGTGTGTGTGTGTGTGTGTGCGTGTGTGTGTGTGTGTGTGTGTGTGTGTGTGTGTGTGTGTGTGTGTGTGTGTGTGTGTGTGTGTGTGTGTGTGTGTGTGTGTGTGTGTGTGTGTGTGTGTGTGTGTGTGTGTGTGTGTGTGTGTGTGTGTGTGTACTCACCTAGTTGTACTCACCTAGTTGTGTCTGCAGGATCGAGCATTGACTCTTGGATCCCGCCTTTCGAGCATCGGTTGTTTACAGCAATGACTCCTGTCCTATTTCCCTATCATACCTGGTTTTAAAATTATGAATAGTATTTGCTTCCACAACCTGTTCCTGAAGTGCATTCCATTTCCCCACTACTCTCACGCTAAAAGAAAACTTCCTAACATCTCTGTGACTCATCTGAGTTTCAAGCTTCCATCCATGTCCTCTCGTTCTGTTACTATTCCGTGTGAACATTTCGTCTATGTCCACTCTGTCAATTCCTCTGACTATCTTATACGTTCCTATCATGTCCCCCCTCTCTTTTCTTCTTTCTAGTGTCGTAAGGCACAGTTCCCTCAGGCGCTCTTCATACCCCATCCCTCGTAGCTCTGGGACGAGTCTCGTTGCAAACCTCTGAACCTTTTCCAGTTTCATTATATGCTTCTTCAGATGGAGACTCCATGATGAGGCGGCATACTCTAAGACTGGCCTTACGTGGGCAGTGTAAAGCGCCCTAAATGCCTCCTTACTTAGGTTTCTGAATGATGTTCTAACTTTTGCCAGTGTAGAGTACGCTGCTGTCGTTATCCTATTAATATGTGCCTCAGTAGATAGATTAGGTGTTACGTCCACCCCCAGGTCTCTTTCACGCGTCGTTACAGGTAGGCTGTTCCCCTTCATTGTGTACTGTCCCTTTGGTCTCCTATCTCCTAGTCCCATTTCCATAACTTTACATTTGCTCGTGTTGATTTCTAGTAGCCATTTCTCTGACCATCTCTGCAATCTGTTCAGGTCCTCTTGGAGGATCCTGCAATCCTCATCTGTCACAACTCTTCTCATCAACTTTGCATCATCCGCAAACATCGACATGTAGGACTCTACGCCTGTAAACATGTCGTTAACATATACAAGAAATAGAATTGGTCCCAGCACCGATCCTTGTGGTACTCCACTTGTTACTGTTCGCCAGTCCGACTTCTCGCCCCTTACCGTAACTCTTTGGCTCCTTCCTGTTAGGTAGTTCCTTATCCATTCTAGGACCTTTCCCCCCACCCCCGCCTGCCTCTCGAGCTTGAACAGCAGTCTCATGTTCGGTACTGTATCAAAGGCTTTTTGGCAGTTCAGAAATATGCAGTCTGCCCAACCATCTCTGTCCTGTCTTATCCTCGTTATTTTATCATAGAATTCCAGAAGGTTTGTTAGGCACGATTTCCCTGTCCAGAACCCATGTTGATGTTTGTTCACAAACCTAATGTTCTCCAGGTGTGCAACCAGTCGCAGCCTAATTATTCTTTCCAGTATTTTACAGGGGATGCTTGTCAGTGATACAGGTCTGTAGTTAAGTGCCTCCTCCCTATCTCCTTTCTTGAAGATCTGCACGACATTTGCCTTCTTCCAGCAACTGGGCAATTCTCCTGACATAAGTGACTCATTAAAGATCATTGCCAGAGGCACGCTGAGGGCCTGTGCTACTTCTTTTAGTATCCACGGTGATACTTTGTCTGGTCCAACTGCTTTAGTTGCATCTAGAGTTGTCAACTGTTTCATTACCTCCTCTGCTGTCACCTCTATATCTGATAGTCTTTCATCTAGGGTAACCCCTTCCAACAATGGGAGCTGCTCAGGCTCCCAGTGTGTGTGTGTGTGTGTGTGTGTGTGTGTGTGTGTGTGTGTGTGTGTGTGTGTGTGTGTGTGTGTGTGTGTGTGTGTGTGTGTGTGTGTGTGTGTGTGTACTCACCTAATTGTGCTTGCGGGGGTTGAGCTCTGGCTCTTTGGTCCCGCCTCTCAACCGTCACCGTCAATCAACCGGTGTACAGATTCCTGAGACTGGTGTACAGATTCCGCGTGTGTGTGTGTGTGTGTGTGTGTGTGTGTGTGTGTGTGTGTGTGTGTGTGTGTGTGTGTGTGTGTGTGTGTGTGTGTGTGTGTGTGTGTGTGTGTGTGTGTGTGTGTGTGTGTGGTGGTGTGTGTGTGTGTGTGTGTGTGTGTGTGTGTGTGTGTGTGTGTGTGTGTGTGTGTGTGTGTGTGTGTGTGTGTGTGTGTGTGTGTGTGTGTGTGTGTACTCACCTAGTTGTACTCACCTAGTTGTGTCTGCAGGATCGAGCATTGACTCTTGGATCCCGCCTTTCGAGCATCGGTTGTTTACAGCAATGACTCCTGTCCTATTTCCCTATCATACCTGGTTTTAAAATTATGAATAGTATTTGCTTCCACAACCTGTTCCTGAAGTGCATTCCATTTCCCCACTACTCTCACGCTAAAAGAAAACTTCCTAACATCTCTGTGACTCATCTGAGTTTCAAGCTTCCATCCATGTCCTCTCGTTCTGTTACTATTCCGTGTGAACATTTCGTCTATGTCCACTCTGTCAATTCCTCTGACTATCTTATACGTTCCTATCATGTCCCCCCTCTCTTTTCTTCTTTCTAGTGTCGTAAGGCACAGTTCCCTCAGGCGCTCTTCATACCCCATCCCTCGTAGCTCTGGGACGAGTCTCGTTGCAAACCTCTGAACCTTTTCCAGTTTCATTATATGCTTCTTCAGATGGAGACTCCATGATGAGGCGGCATACTCTAAGACTGGCCTTACGTGGGCAGTGTAAAGCGCCCTAAATGCCTCCTTACTTAGGTTTCTGAATGATGTTCTAACTTTTGCCAGTGTAGAGTACGCTGCTGTCGTTATCCTATTAATATGTGCCTCAGTAGATAGATTAGGTGTTACGTCCACCCCCAGGTCTCTTTCACGCGTCGTTACAGGTAGGCTGTTCCCCTTCATTGTGTACTGTCCCTTTGGTCTCCTATCTCCTAGTCCCATTTCCATAACTTTACATTTGCTCCTGTTGATTTCTAGTAGCCATTTCTCTGACCATCTCTGCAATCTGTTCAGGTCCTCTTGGAGGATCCTGCAATCCTCATCTGTCACAACTCTTCTCATCAACTTTGCATCATCCGCAAACATCGACATGTAGGACTCTACGCCTGTAAACATGTCGTTAACATATACAAGAAATAGAATTGGTCCCAGCACCGATCCTTGTGGTACTCCACTTGTTACTGTTCGCCAGTCCGACTTCTCGCCCCTTACCGTAACTCTTTGGCTCCTTCCTGTTAGGTAGTTCCTTATCCATTCTAGGACCTTTCCCCCCACCCCCGCCTGCCTCTCGAGCTTGAACAGCAGTCTCATGTTCGGTACTGTATCAAAGGCTTTTTGGCAGTCCAGAAATATGCAGTCTGCCCAACCATCTCTGTCCTGTCTTATCCTCGTTATTTTATCATAGAATTCCAGAAGGTTTGTTAGGCACGATTTCCCTGTCCAGAACCCATGTTGATGTTTGTTCACAAACCTAATGTTCTCCAGGTGTGCAACCAGTCGCAGCCTAATTATTCTTTCCAGTATTTTACAGGGGATGCTTGTCAGTGATACAGGTCTGTAGTTAAGTGCCTCCTCCCTATCTCCTTTCTTGAAGATCTGCACGACATTTGCCTTCTTCCAGCAACTGGGCAATTCTCCTGACATAAGTGACTCATTAAAGATCATTGCCAGAGGCACGCTGAGGGCCTGTGCTACTTCTTTTAGTATCCACGGTGATACTTTGTCTGGTCCAACTGCTTTAGTTGCATCTAGAGTTGTCAACTGTTTCATTACCTCCTCTGCTGTCACCTCTATATCTGATAGTCTTTCATCTAGGGTAACCCCTTCCAACAATGGGAGCTGCTCAGGCTCCCAGTGTGTGTGTGTGTGTGTGTGTGTGTGTGTGTGTGTGTGTGTGTGTGTGTGTGTGTGTGTGTGTGTGTGTGTGTGTGTGTGTGTGTGTGTGTGTGTGTGTGTGTGTGTGTACTCACCTAATTGTGCTTGCGGGGGTTGAGCTCTGGCTCTTTGGTCCCGCCTCTCAACCGTCACCGTCAATCAACCGGTGTACAGATTCCTGAGACTGGTGTACAGATTCCGCGTGTGTGTGTGTGTGTGTGTGTGTGTGTGTGTGTGTGTGTGTGTGTGTGTGTGTGTGTGTGTGTGTGTGTGTGTGTGTGTGTGTGTGTGTGTGTGTGTGTGTGTGTGGTGGTGTGTGTGTGTGTGTGTGTGTGTGTGTGTGTGTGTGTGTGTGTGTGTGTGTGTGTGTGTGTGTGTGTGTGTGTGTGTGTGTGTGTGTACTCACCTAGTTGTACTCACCTAGTTGTGTCTGCAGGATCGAGCATTGACTCTTGGATCCCGCCTTTCGAGCATCGGTTGTTTACAGCAATGACTCCTGTCCTATTTCCCTATCATACCTGGTTTTAAAATTATGAATAGTATTTGCTTCCACAACCTGTTCCTGAAGTGCATTCCATTTCCCCACTACTCTCACGCTAAAAGAAAACTTCCTAACATCTCTGTGACTCATCTGAGTTTCAAGCTTCCATCCATGTCCTCTCGTTCTGTTACTATTCCGTGTGAACATTTCGTCTATGTCCACTCTGTCAATTCCTCTGACTATCTTATACGTTCCTATCATGTCCCCCCTCTCTTTTCTTCTTTCTAGTGTCGTAAGGCACAGTTCCCTCAGGCGCTCTTCATACCCCATCCCTCGTAGCTCTGGGACGAGTCTCGTTGCAAACCTCTGAACCTTTTCCAGTTTCATTATATGCTTCTTCAGATGGAGACTCCATGATGAGGCGGCATACTCTAAGACTGGCCTTACGTGGGCAGTGTAAAGCGCCCTAAATGCCTCCTTACTTAGGTTTCTGAATGATGTTCTAACTTTTGCCAGTGTAGAGTACGCTGCTGTCGTTATCCTATTAATATGTGCCTCAGTAGATAGATTAGGTGTTACGTCCACCCCCAGGTCTCTTTCACGCGTCGTTACAGGTAGGCTGTTCCCCTTCATTGTGTACTGTCCCTTTGGTCTCCTATCTCCTAGTCCCATTTCCATAACTTTACATTTGCTCGTGTTGATTTCTAGTAGCCATTTCTCTGACCATCTCTGCAATCTGTTCAGGTCCTCTTGGAGGATCCTGCAATCCTCATCTGTCACAACTCTTCTCATCAACTTTGCATCATCCGCAAACATCGACATGTAGGACTCTACGCCTGTAAACATGTCGTTAACATATACAAGAAATAGAATTGGTCCCAGCACCGATCCTTGTGGTACTCCACTTGTTACTGTTCGCCAGTCCGACTTCTCGCCCCTTACCGTAACTCTTTGGCTCCTTCCTGTTAGGTAGTTCCTTATCCATTCTAGGACCTTTCCCCCCACCCCCGCCTGCCTCTCGAGCTTGAACAGCAGTCTCATGTTCGGTACTGTATCAAAGGCTTTTTGGCAGTCCAGAAATATGCAGTCTGCCCAACCATCTCTGTCCTGTCTTATCCTCGTTATTTTATCATAGAATTCCAGAAGGTTTGTTAGGCACGATTTCCCTGTCCAGAACCCATGTTGATGTTTGTTCACAAACCTAATGTTCTCCAGGTGTGCAACCAGTCGCAGCCTAATTATTCTTTCCAGTATTTTACAGGGGATGCTTGTCAGTGATACAGGTCTGTAGTTAAGTGCCTCCTCCCTATCTCCTTTCTTGAAGATCTGCACGACATTTGCCTTCTTCCAGCAACTGGGCAATTCTCCTGACATAAGTGACTCATTAAAGATCATTGCCAGAGGCACGCTGAGGGCCTGTGCTACTTCTTTTAGTATCCACGGTGATACTTTGTCTGGTCCAACTGCTTTAGTTGCATCTAGAGTTGTCAACTGTTTCATTACCTCCTCTGCTGTCACCTCTATATCTGATAGTCTTTCATCTAGGGTAACCCCTTCCAACAATGGGAGCTGCTCAGGCTCCCAGTGTGTGTGTGTGTGTGTGGGTGTGTGTGTGTGTGTGTGTGTGTGTGTGTGTGTGTGTGTGTGTGTGTGTGTGTGTGTGTGTGTGTGTGTGTGTGTGTGTGTGTGTGTGTGTGTGTGTGTGTGTGTGTACTCACCTAATTGTGCTTGCGGGGGTTGAGCTCTGGCTCTTTGGTCCCGCCTCTCAACCGTCAATCAACTGGTGTACAGATTCCTGAGACTGGTGTACAGATTCCGCGTGTGTGTGTGTGTGTGTGTGTGTGTGTGTGTGTGTGTGTGTGTGTGTGTGTGTGTGTGTGTGTGTGTGTGTGTGTGTGTGTGTGTGTGTGTGTGTGTGTGTGTGTGTGGTGTGTGGTGTGTGTGTGTGTGTGTGTGTGTGTGTGTGTGTGTGTGTGTGTGTGTGTGTGTGTGTGTGTGTGTGTGTGTGTGTGTGTGTGTGTGTGTGTACTCACCTAGTTGTACTCACCTAGTTGTGTCTGCAGGATCGAGCATTGACTCTTGGATCCCGCCTTTCGAGCATCGGTTGTTTACAGCAATGACTCCTGTCCTATTTCCCTATCATACCTGGTTTTAAAATTATGAATAGTATTTGCTTCCACAACCTGTTCCTGAAGTGCATTCCATTTCCCCCACTACTCTCACGCTAAAAGAAAACTTCCTAACATCTCTGTGACTCATCTGAGTTTCAAGCTTCCATCCATGTCCTCTCGTTCTGTTACTATTCCGTGTGAACATTTCGTCTATGTCCACTCTGTCAATTCCTCTGACTATCTTATACGTTCCTATCATGTCCCCCCTCTCTTTTCTTCTTTCTAGTGTCGTAAGGCACAGTTCCCTCAGGCGCTCTTCATACCCCATCCCTCGTAGCTCTGGGACGAGTCTCGTTGCAAACCTCTGAACCTTTTCCAGTTTCATTATATGCCTCTTCAGATGGAGACTCCATGATGAGGCGGCATACTCTAAGACTGGCCTTACGTGGGCAGTGTAAAGCGCCCTAAATGCCTCCTTACTTAGGTTTCTGAATGATGTTCTAACTTTTGCCAGTGTAGAGTACGCTGCTGTCGTTATCCTATTAATATGTGCCTCAGTAGATAGATTAGGTGTTACGTCCACCCCCAGGTCTCTTTCACGCGTCGTTACAGGTAGGCTGTTCCCCTTCATTGTGTACTGTCCCTTTGGTCTCCTATCTCCTAGTCCCATTTCCATAACTTTACATTTGCTCGTGTTGATTTCTAGTAGCCATTTCTCTGACCATCTCTGCAATCTGTTCAGGTCCTCTTGGAGGATCCTGCAATCCTCATCTGTCACAACTCTTCTCATCAACTTTGCATCATCCGCAAACATCGACATGTAGGACTCTACGCCTGTAAACATGTCGTTAACATATACAAGAAATAGAATTGGTCCCAGCACCGATCCTTGTGGTACTCCACTTGTTACTGTTCGCCAGTCCGACTTCTCGCCCCTTACCGTAACTCTTTGGCTCCTTCCTGTTAGGTAGTTCCTTATCCATTCTAGGACCTTTCCCCCCACCCCCGCCTGCCTCTCGAGCTTGAACAGCAGTCTCATGTTCGGTACTGTATCAAAGGCTTTTTGGCAGTCCAGAAATATGCAGTCTGCCCAACCATCTCTGTCCTGTCTTATCCTCGTTATTTTATCATAGAATTCCAGAAGGTTTGTTAGGCACGATTTCCCTGTCCAGAACCCATGTTGATGTTTGTTCACAAACCTAATGTTCTCCAGGTGTGCAACCAGTCGCAGCCTAATTATTCTTTCCAGTATTTTACAGGGGATGCTTGTCAGTGATACAGGTCTGTAGTTAAGTGCCTCCTCCCTATCTCCTTTCTTGAAGATCTGCACGACATTTGCCTTCTTCCAGCAACTGGGCAATTCTCCTGACATAAGTGACTCATTAAAGATCATTGCCAGAGGCACGCTGAGGGCCTGTGCTACTTCTTTTAGTATCCACGGTGATACTTTGTCTGGTCCAACTGCTTTAGTTGCATCTAGAGTTGTCAACTGTTTCATTACCTCCTCTGCTGTCACCTCTATATCTGATAGTCTTTCATCTAGGGTAACCCCTTCCAACAATGGGAGCTGCTCAGGCTCCCAGTGTGTGTGTGTGTGTGTGTGTGTGTGTGTGTGTGTGTGTGTGTGTGTGTGTGTGTGTGTGTGTGTGTGTGTGTGTGTGTGTGTGTGTGTGTGTGTGTGTGTGTGTGTACTCACCTAATTGTGCTTGCGGGGGTTGAGCTCTGGCTCTTTGGTCCCGCCTCTCAACCGTCAATCAACTGGTGTACAGATTCCTGAGACTGGTGTACAGATTCCGCGTGTGTGTGTGTGTGTGTGTGTGTGTGTGTGTGTGTGTGTGTGTGTGTGTGTGTGTGTGTGTGTGTGTGTGTGTGTGTGTGTGTGTGTGTGTGTGTGTGTGGTGTGTGTGTGTGTGTGTGTGTGTGTGTGTGTGTGTGTGTGTGTGTGTGTGTGTGTGTGTGTGTGTGTGTGTGTGTGTGTGTGTGTGTGTGTGTGTGTGTGTGTGTGTGTGTGTACTCACCTAGTTGTACTCACCTAGTTGTGTCTGCAGGATCGAGCATTGACTCTTGGATCCCGCCTTTCGAGCATCGGTTGTTTACAGCAATGACTCCTGTCCTATTTCCCTATCATACCTGGTTTTAAAATTATGAATAGTATTTGCTTCCACAACCTGTTCCTGAAGTGCATTCCATTTCCCCCACTACTCTCACGCTAAAAGAAAACTTCCTAACATCTCTGTGACTCATCTGAGTTTCAAGCTTCCATCCATGTCCTCTCGTTCTGTTACTATTCCGTGTGAACATTTCGTCTATGTCCACTCTGTCAATTCCTCTGACTATCTTATACGTTCCTATCATGTCCCCCCTCTCTTTTCTTCTTTCTAGTGTCGTAAGGCACAGTTCCCTCAGGCGCTCTTCATACCCCATCCCTCGTAGCTCTGGGACGAGTCTCGTTGCAAACCTCTGAACCTTTTCCAGTTTCATTATATGCTTCTTCAGATGGAGACTCCATGATGAGGCGGCATACTCTAAGACTGGCCTTACGTGGGCAGTGTAAAGCGCCCTAAATGCCTCCTTACTTAGGTTTCTGAATGATGTTCTAACTTTTGCCAGTGTAGAGTACGCTGCTGTCGTTATCCTATTAATATGTGCCTCAGTAGATAGATTAGGTGTTACGTCCACCCCCAGGTCTCTTTCACGCGTCGTTACAGGTAGGCTGTTCCCCTTCATTGTGTACTGTCCCTTTGGTCTCCTATCTCCTAGTCCCATTTCCATAACTTTACATTTGCTCGTGTTGATTTCTAGTAGCCATTTCTCTGACCATCTCTGCAATCTGTTCAGGTCCTCTTGGAGGATCCTGCAATCCTCATCTGTCACAACTCTTCTCATCAACTTTGCATCATCCGCAAACATCGACATGTAGGACTCTACGCCTGTAAACATGTCGTTAACATATACAAGAAATAGAATTGGTCCCAGCACCGATCCTTGTGGTACTCCACTTGTTACTGTTCGCCAGTCCGACTTCTCGCCCCTTACCGTAACTCTTTGGCTCCTTCCTGTTAGGTAGTTCCTTATCCATTCTAGGACCTTTCCCCCCACCCCCGCCTGCCTCTCGAGCTTGAACAGCAGTCTCATGTTCGGTACTGTATCAAAGGCTTTTTGGCAGTCCAGAAATATGCAGTCTGCCCAACCATCTCTGTCCTGTCTTATCCTCGTTATTTTATCATAGAATTCCAGAAGGTTTGTTAGGCACGATTTCCCTGTCCAGAACCCATGTTGATGTTTGTTCACAAACCTAATGTTCTCCAGGTGTGCAACCAGTCGCAGCCTAATTATTCTTTCCAGTATTTTACAGGGGATGCTTGTCAGTGATACAGGTCTGTAGTTAAGTGCCTCCTCCCTATCTCCTTTCTTGAAGATCTGCACGACATTTGCCTTCTTCCAGCAACTGGGCAATTCTCCTGACATAAGTGACTCATTAAAGATCATTGCCAGAGGCACGCTGAGGGCCTGTGCTACTTCTTTTAGTATCCACGGTGATACTTTGTCTGGTCCAACTGCTTTAGTTGCATCTAGAGTTGTCAACTGTTTCATTACCTCCTCTGCTGTCACCTCTATATCTGATAGTCTTTCATCTAGGGTAACCCCTTCCAACAATGGGAGCTGCTCAGGCTCCCAGTGTGTGTGTGTGTGTGTGGGTGTGTGTGTGTGTGTGTGTGTGTGTGTGTGTGTGTGTGTGTGTGTGTGTGTGTGTGTGTGTGTGTGTGTGTACTCACCTAATTGTGCTTGCGGGGGTTGAGCTCTGGCTCTTTGGTCCCGCCTCTCAACCGTCAATCAACTGGTGTACAGATTCCTGAGACTGGTGTACAGATTCCGCGTGTGTGTGTGTGTGTGTGTGTGTGTGTGTGTGTGTGTGTGTGTGTGTGTGTGTGTGTGTGTGTGTGTGTGTGTGTGTGTGTGTGTGTGTGTGTGTGTGTGTGTGTGTGTGTGTGTGTGTGTGTGTGTGTGTGTGTGTGGTGTGTGTGTGTGTGTGTGTGTGTGTGTGTGTGTGTGTGTGTGTGTGTGTGTACTCACCTATATGTACTCACCTATATGTGCTTGCAGGATCGAGCATTGACTCTTGGATCCCGCCTTTCTAGCTATCGGTTGTTTACAGCAATGACTCCTGTCCCATTTCCCTATCATACCTAGTTTTAAAAGTATGAATAGTATTTGCTTCCACAACCTGTTCCCCAAGTGCATTCCATTTTTCTACTACTCTCACGCTAAAAAAAAACTTCCTAACATCTCTGTGACTCATCTGAGTTTCCAGTTTCCACCCATGTCCCCTCGTTCTGTTATTATTACGTGTGAACATTTGATCTATTTCCACTTTGTCAATTCCCCTGAGTATTTTATATGTCCCTATCATATCTCCTCTCTCCCTTCTTTTCTCTAGTGTCGTAAGGTTCAGTTCCTTCAGCCGCTCTTCATATCCCATCCCTCGTAGCTCTGGGACAAGCCTCGTCGCAAACCTCTGAACCTTCTCCAGTTTCTTTATGTGTTTCTTCAGGTGGGGGCTCCATGATGGCGCGGCATACTCTAAGACGGGTCTCACGTAGGCAGTGTAAAGCGCCCTAAAAGCTTCCTCATTTAGGTTTCTGAATGAAGTTCTAATTTTCGCCAGTGTAGAGTACGCTGCTGTCGTTATCCTATTTATATGTGCCTCAGGAGTTAGATTAGGTGTCACATCCACTCCCAGGTCTCTTTCTCGAATCGTTACAGGTAGGCTGTTCCCCTTCATTGTGTACTGTCCCTTTGGTCTCCTGTCACCTGATCCCATTTCCATAACTTTACATTTACTGGTGTTAAACTCCAGTAGCCATTTCTCTGACCATCTCTGTAGCCTGTTTAAGTCCTCTTGGAGGATCCTACAATCCTCGTCTGTCACAACTCTTCTCATTAATTTTGCGTCATCTGCAAACATTGACATGTATGATTCCACTCCTGTAAACATATCATTTACGTAAATTAGAAAGAGAATTGGTCCCAGCACCGATCCTTGAGGTACTCCACTTGTTACTGTTCGCCAGTCCGACTTTTCGCCCCTTACCATTACCCTCTGGCTCCTTCCTGTTAGGTAGTTCTTCACCCATACTAGGGCCTTTCCGCTTACTCCTGCCTGCCTCTCAAGTTTGTATAGCAGTCTCATGTGCGGTACCGTATCAAAGGCCTTTTGGCAGTCAAGAAATATGCAGTCTGCCCAGCCTTCTCTGTCCTGCCTTATCCTTGTTACTTTATCATAGAATTCTAAAAGGTTTGTTAGGCATGATTTCCCTGTCCAGAACCCATGTTGGTGCTTGTTTACAAACCCAATGCTCTCCAGGTGCTCAACAAGTCTTAGCCTAATTATTCTTTCAAGTATTTTGCAGGGGATGCTTGTCAGTGATACGGGTCTGTAGTTAAGTGCCTCCTCCCTATCCCCCTTTTTGAAAATCGGTACGACATTTGCCTCCTTCCAGCAACTGGGCAATTCTCCCGACATAAGTGACTCATTGAAGATCATCGCCAGAGGCACGCTGAGAGCCTGCGCTGCCTCTTTAAGTATCCACGGTGATACTTTGTCTGGTCCAACAGCTTTATTTGCATCCAGTGTTGTCAACTGTTTCATTACATCCTCTGCTGTCACCTCTATATCTGATAGCCTTTCATCTTGGGTAATCTCTTCTAACAATGGGAGCTGCTCAGGCTCGGTAGTGAACACTCCATGGAATTTTGCATTCAGTACCTCGCAGATTTCCTTGTCGCTTTCTGTATATGCCCCTTCTGTTTTCCTCAGTCTTGTCACTTGGTCATTTACCGACATCTTCCTTCTTATATGGCTATGTAGTAATTTTGGTTGCTTTTTCGCTTTGACTGCAATATCGTTCTCATAATTTCTTTCCGACACTCGTCTTATGTTAATGTAATCATTCCTAGCTCTGTTACATCTAATCCTGTTGTCCTCTGTCCTTTGTCTTCTGTACTTCCTCCACTCCCTCCTGCTTCTCACCTTTGCTTCCTGACACTGTCTATTAAACCATGGGTTATTATATTCCCTCCTGCTTTTTGTCTTTATTGTTGGAATAAATCTATCTTCAGCCTCCTTGCATTTCAATATGACTTGGGTCATCATACCTTGCACTGTTTTTCCTCTAAGTTCTTCCTCCCACTGCACTTCTCCCAGGTAGTCCCTTATCCTTCTGTAGTCCCCTTTTCTGTAATCAAGTCTCCTTTCCCGGACCTCTTGTCCTTTGGTCACAATTTTAAGCTCCATCATGTAGTCAAAGGCTAGGACACAATGGTCACTAGCTCCTAGTGGTATTTCATGTTCCAACTGCTCGATGTCTTCTACATTCTGAGTGATAATGAGATCTAATAGGCTGGGCGTATCCCCTCCTCTTTCCCTAGTATCTTCTTTCACATGCTGTGTTAGGAAATTCCTGTCAATAACGTCTACCAGCTTCGCTCCCCAGGTCTCCTCCCCGCCATGGGGATTCCTCGTTTCCCAATCTATCTCTCCGTGATTTAGGTCCCCCATGACCAGCAGCTTCGCTCTCATTCTATGCGCTAAAGTTGCTGCCCTCTGCAGTTCATCCATACATGTCTTGTTGCTGTCCTCGTACTCCTGCCTGGGCCTTCTACTGTTTGGTGGGGGATTGTAGAGTATCAAGATTACAATCTTCTTCCCATCCACTGTCAGGGTTCCATGTATGAAGCTTGTGCTTTCATTGGTACCCGGATTTTCCAGCTCATCAAACTTCCATTTCCGCTTTATTAGTAGTGCCACTCCTCCTCCCTGTCTCTGTGTCCTTTCTTTTCTTATCACCTGGTACCCCTCTGGAAAGATTGCATCCGAGATCATGCCATTTATTTTAGTTTCCACTATTGCCACTATGTCTGGGTCTGCCTCACTAACTCTTTCTTTTATCTCTTCTGCTTTATTGGCTACCCCATCAGCATTGGTGTACCAAACCTTGAGACTCTTCTTGGAAACTCGGGTGTCAGAGTTCCCCCTTTCACCAGGGGTCTGGGGGGAACTGGGGGGTGTCTGGGGGGCAAGTGGGGGCTGTGGGGGCGAGTGGGGGGGTGCTAGGGGGGTGCCTGGGAGTGCCTGGTAGGCGAATGGGGTCTGGGCATCTAGGGGGGTAGGAAGGGCATAATGGGTCTGAAAGTTAGGGGTCTGAATAGCATAGGGGGGTTGAGAAATAGAGTGAGACTGAGAGTCAGATAGAGGTTGAGAGGTTGGGGGGAAGAGGGATACTGAGGTGAGATGAGAATGGAGCATGGGTGCTGGGAGTGGAAGAGAGGGTATATTAGTTAGGGGGGAATCGGGGGTAGGTGGGGGTTTTGGGGTAGAAGAGGGGAAGAGGGAGATGGGGGAAGGTGTTAGGGGGTCACAAGGTGAGGGGGTTAAATGTGGGCTGGAGGTGCATAGGAGGGGTGAGGGTTGGGTGGGGTTTGGGGGTGAGTGGAAGAGGGGTGCAGTGGAAGCTGGGATGGAGTAGATGGAATTGAAGTCAATGGGGTAGAAGGGGCAGGGGAGTGGGAAGGGGTATTTGGGGAGGGGGGATGGGAAGGTGGGTTTGGGGAGGGCATGGCTTGACCCACTGGGGTCGCTGACAAGTGTGATGTAGCAGGGGCAGGGGAATCGTTGTGGAGGTGCAAATGTGGAAGGGACAGGGGGGTTTTGGGAGGCTGAGGCAGGGGGGATGTATAGGAGGGCTGAGTTGGGGAGGATGCGACCTGGGAGGTGACCTGGGAGGTGACCTGGGAGGTGACCTGGGATGTGACCTGGGAGGTGAGAATACCTGGGAGGCTAGTACGTTGTCGTTGTTGCCATCTATTTTTGTGGGCTGTTTGCTCATCTTTCGTCATAAACCTCTCTATAAACACATTGTAATGGGTTTCACTGTAATGTGTGTGTGTGTGTGTGTGTGTGTGTGTGTGTGTGTGTGTGTGTGTGTGTGTGTGTGTGTACTCACCTAGTTGTACTCACCTAGTTGTGTCTGCAGGATCGAGCATTGACTCTTGGATCCCGCCTTTCGAGCATCGGTTGTTTACAGCAATGACTCCTGTCCTATTTCCCTATCATACCTGGTTTTAAAATTATGAATAGTATTTGCTTCCACAACCTGTTCCTGAAGTGCATTCCATTTCCCCCACTACTCTCACGCTAAAAGAAAACTTCCTAACATCTCTGTGACTCATCTGAGTTTCAAGCTTCCATCCATGTCCTCTCGTTCTGTTACTATTCCGTGTGAACATTTCGTCTATGTCCACTCTGTCAATTCCTCTGACTATCTTATACGTTCCTATCATGTCCCCCCTCTCTTTTCTTCTTTCTAGTGTCGTAAGGCACAGTTCCCTCAGGCGCTCTTCATACCCCATCCCTCGTAGCTCTGGGACGAGTCTCGTTGCAAACCTCTGAACCTTTTCCAGTTTCATTATATGCTTCTTCAGATGGAGACTCCATGATGAGGCGGCATACTCTAAGACTGGCCTTACGTGGGCAGTGTAAAGCGCCCTAAATGCCTCCTTACTTAGGTTTCTGAATGATGTTCTAACTTTTGCCAGTGTAGAGTACGCTGCTGTCGTTATCCTATTAATATGTGCCTCAGTAGATAGATTAGGTGTTACGTCCACCCCCAGGTCTCTTTCACGCGTCGTTACAGGTAGGCTGTTCCCCTTCATTGTGTACTGTCCCTTTGGTCTCCTATCTCCTAGTCCCATTTCCATAACTTTACATTTGCTCGTGTTGATTTCTAGTAGCCATTTCTCTGACCATCTCTGCAATCTGTTCAGGTCCTCTTGGAGGATCCTGCAATCCTCATCTGTCACAACTCTTCTCATCAACTTTGCATCATCCGCAAACATCGACATGTAGGACTCTACGCCTGTAAACATGTTGTTAACATATACAAGAAATAGAATTGGTCCCAGCACCGATCCTTGTGGTACTCCACTTGTTACTGTTCGCCAGTCCGACTTCTCGCCCCTTACCGTAACTCTTTGGCTCCTTCCTGTTAGGTAGTTCCTTATCCATTCTAGGACCTTTCCCCCCACCCCCGCCTGCCTCTCGAGCTTGAACAGCAGTCTCATGTTCGGTACTGTATCAAAGGCTTTTTGGCAGTCCAGAAATATGCAGTCTGCCCAACCATCTCTGTCCTGTCTTATCCTCGTTATTTTATCATAGAATTCCAGAAGGTTTGTTAGGCACGATTTCCCTGTCCAGAACCCATGTTGATGTTTGTTCACAAACCTAATGTTCTCCAGGTGTGCAACCAGTCGCAGCCTAATTATTCTTTCCAGTATTTTACAGGGGATGCTTGTCAGTGATACAGGTCTGTAGTTAAGTGCCTCCTCCCTATCTCCTTTCTTGAAGATCTGCACGACATTTGCCTTCTTCCAGCAACTGGGCAATTCTCCTGACATAAGTGACTCATTAAAGATCATTGCCAGAGGCACGCTGAGGGCCTGTGCTACTTCTTTTAGTATCCACGGTGATACTTTGTCTGGTCCAACTGCTTTAGTTGCATCTAGAGTTGTCAACTGTTTCATTACCTCCTCTGCTGTCACCTCTATATCTGATAGTCTTTCATCTAGGGTAACCCCTTCCAACAATGGGAGCTGCTCAGGCTCCCAGTGTGTGTGTGTGTGTGTGGGTGTGTGTGTGTGTGTGTGTGTGTGTGTGTGTGTGTGTGTGTGTGTGTGTGTGTGTGTGTGTGTGTGTGTGTGTGTGTGTACTCACCTAATTGTGCTTGCGGGGGTTGAGCTCTGGCTCTTTGGTCCCGCCTCTCAACCGTCAATCAACTGGTGTACAGATTCCTGAGACTGGTGTACAGATTCCGCGTGTGTGTGTGTGTGTGTGTGTGTGTGTGTGTGTGTGTGTGTGTGTGTGTGTGTGTGTGTGTGTGTGTGTGTGTGTGTGTGTGTGTGTGTGTGGTGTGTGTGTGTGTGTGTGTGTGTGTGTGTGTGTGTGTGTGTGTGTGTGTGTGTGTGTGTGTGTGTACTCACCTAGTTGTACTCACCTAGTTGTGTCTGCAGGATCGAGCATTGACTCTTGGATCCCGCCTTTCGAGCATCGGTTGTTTACAGCAATGACTCCTGTCCTATTTCCCTATCATACCTGGTTTTAAAATTATGAATAGTATTTGCTTCCACAACCTGTTCCTGAAGTGCATTCCATTTCCCCCACTACTCTCACGCTAAAAGAAAACTTCCTAACATCTCTGTGACTCATCTGAGTTTCAAGCTTCCATCCATGTCCTCTCGTTCTGTTACTATTCCGTGTGAACATTTCGTCTATGTCCACTCTGTCAATTCCTCTGACTATCTTATACGTTCCTATCATGTCCCCCCTCTCTTTTCTTCTTTCTAGTGTCGTAAGGCACAGTTCCCTCAGGCGCTCTTCATACCCCATCCCTCGTAGCTCTGGGACGAGTCTCGTTGCAAACCTCTGAACCTTTTCCAGTTTCATTATATGCTTCTTCAGATGGAGACTCCATGATGAGGCGGCATACTCTAAGACTGGCCTTACGTGGGCAGTGTAAAGCGCCCTAAATGCCTCCTTACTTAGGTTTCTGAATGATGTTCTAACTTTTGCCAGTGTAGAGTACGCTGCTGTCGTTATCCTATTAATATGTGCCTCAGTAGATAGATTAGGTGTTACGTCCACCCCCAGGTCTCTTTCACGCGTCGTTACAGGTAGGCTGTTCCCCTTCATTGTGTACTGTCCCTTTGGTCTCCTATCTCCTAGTCCCATTTCCATAACTTTACATTTGCTCGTGTTGATTTCTAGTAGCCATTTCTCTGACCATCTCTGCAATCTGTTCAGGTCCTCTTGGAGGATCCTGCAATCCTCATCTGTCACAACTCTTCTCATCAACTTTGCATCATCCGCAAACATCGACATGTAGGACTCTACGCCTGTAAACATGTCGTTAACATATACAAGAAATAGAATTGGTCCCAGCACCGATCCTTGTGGTACTCCACTTGTTACTGTTCGCCAGTCCGACTTCTCGCCCCTTACCGTAACTCTTTGGCTCCTTCCTGTTAGGTAGTTCCTTATCCATTCTAGGACCTTTCCCCCCACCCCCGCCTGCCTCTCGAGCTTGAACAGCAGTCTCATGTTCGGTACTGTATCAAAGGCTTTTTGGCAGTCCAGAAATATGCAGTCTGCCCAACCATCTCTGTCCTGTCTTATCCTCGTTATTTTATCATAGAATTCCAGAAGGTTTGTTAGGCACGATTTCCCTGTCCAGAACCCATGTTGATGTTTGTTCACAAACCTAATGTTCTCCAGGTGTGCAACCAGTCGCAGCCTAATTATTCTTTCCAGTATTTTACAGGGGATGCTTGTCAGTGATACAGGTCTGTAGTTAAGTGCCTCCTCCCTATCTCCTTTCTTGAAGATCTGCACGACATTTGCCTTCTTCCAGCAACTGGGCAATTCTCCTGACATAAGTGACTCATTAAAGATCATTGCCAGAGGCACGCTGAGGGCCTGTGCTACTTCTTTTAGTATCCACGGTGATACTTTGTCTGGTCCAACTGCTTTAGTTGCATCTAGAGTTGTCAACTGTTTCATTACCTCCTCTGCTGTCACCTCTATATCTGATAGTCTTTCATCTAGGGTAACCCCTTCCAACAATGGGAGCTGCTCAGGCTCCCAGTGTGTGTGTGTGTGTGTGGGTGTGTGTGTGTGTGTGTGTGTGTGTGTGTGTGTGTGTGTGTGTGTGTGTGTGTGTGTGTGTGTGTGTGTGTGTGTGTGTGTGTGTGTGTGTGTGTGTGTGTGTGTGTACTCACCTAATTGTGCTTGCGGGGGTTGAGCTCTGGCTCTTTGGTCCCGCCTCTCAACCGTCAATCAACTGGTGTACAGATTCCTGAGACTGGTGTACAGATTCCGCGTGTGTGTGTGTGTGTGTGTGTGTGTGTGTGTGTGTGTGTGTGTGTGTGTGTGTGTGTGTGTGTGTGTGTGTGTGTGTGTGTGTGTGTGTGTGTGTGTGTGTGTGTGTGTGTGTGTGTGTGTGTGTGTGTGTGTGTGTGTGTGTGTGTGTGTGTGTGTGTGTGTGTGTACTCACCTAGTTGTACTCACCTAGTTGTGTCTGCAGGATCGAGCATTGACTCTTGGATCCCGCCTTTCGAGCATCGGTTGTTTACAGCAATGACTCCTGTCCTATTTCCCTATCATACCTGGTTTTAAAATTATGAATAGTATTTGCTTCCACAACCTGTTCCTGAAGTGCATTCCATTTCCCCCACTACTCTCACGCTAAAAGAAAACTTCCTAACATCTCTGTGACTCATCTGAGTTTCAAGCTTCCATCCATGTCCTCTCGTTCTGTTACTATTCCGTGTGAACATTTCGTCTATGTCCACTCTGTCAATTCCTCTGACTATCTTATACGTTCCTATCATGTCCCCCCTCTCTTTTCTTCTTTCTAGTGTCGTAAGGCACAGTTCCCTCAGGCGCTCTTCATACCCCATCCCTCGTAGCTCTGGGACGAGTCTCGTTGCAAACCTCTGAACCTTTTCCAGTTTCATTATATGCTTCTTCAGATGGAGACTCCATGATGAGGCGGCATACTCTAAGACTGGCCTTACGTGGGCAGTGTAAAGCGCCCTAAATGCCTCCTTACTTAGGTTTCTGAATGATGTTCTAACTTTTGCCAGTGTAGAGTACGCTGCTGTCGTTATCCTATTAATATGTGCCTCAGTAGATAGATTAGGTGTTACGTCCACCCCCAGGTCTCTTTCACGCGTCGTTACAGGTAGGCTGTTCCCCTTCATTGTGTACTGTCCCTTTGGTCTCCTATCTCCTAGTCCCATTTCCATAACTTTACATTTGCTCGTGTTGATTTCTAGTAGCCATTTCTCTGACCATCTCTGCAATCTGTTCAGGTCCTCTTGGAGGATCCTGCAATCCTCATCTGTCACAACTCTTCTCATCAACTTTGCATCATCCGCAAACATCGACATGTAGGACTCTACGCCTGTAAACATGTCGTTAACATATACAAGAAATAGAATTGGTCCCAGCACCGATCCTTGTGGTACTCCACTTGTTACTGTTCGCCAGTCCGACTTCTCGCCCCTTACCGTAACTCTTTGGCTCCTTCCTGTTAGGTAGTTCCTTATCCATTCTAGGACCTTTCCCCCCACCCCCGCCTGCCTCTCGAGCTTGAACAGCAGTCTCATGTTCGGTACTGTATCAAAGGCTTTTTGGCAGTCCAGAAATATGCAGTCTGCCCAACCATCTCTGTCCTGTCTTATCCTCGTTATTTTATCATAGAATTCCAGAAGGTTTGTTAGGCACGATTTCCCTGTCCAGAACCCATGTTGATGTTTGTTCACAAACCTAATGTTCTCCAGGTGTGCAACCAGTCGCAGCCTAATTATTCTTTCCAGTATTTTACAGGGGATGCTTGTCAGTGATACAGGTCTGTAGTTAAGTGCCTCCTCCCTATCTCCTTTCTTGAAGATCTGCACGACATTTGCCTTCTTCCAGCAACTGGGCAATTCTCCTGACATAAGTGACTCATTAAAGATCATTGCCAGAGGCACGCTGAGGGCCTGTGCTACTTCTTTTAGTATCCACGGTGATACTTTGTCTGGTCCAACTGCTTTAGTTGCATCTAGAGTTGTCAACTGTTTCATTACCTCCTCTGCTGTCACCTCTATATCTGATAGTCTTTCATCTAGGGTAACCCCTTCCAACAATGGGAGCTGCTCAGGCTCCCAGTGTGTGTGTGTGTGTGTGGGTGTGTGTGTGTGTGTGTGTGTGTGTGTGTGTGTGTGTGTGTGTGTGTGTGTGTGTGTGTGTGTGTACTCACCTAATTGTGCTTGCGGGGGTTGAGCTCTGGCTCTTTGGTCCCGCCTCTCAACCGTCAATCAACTGGTGTACAGATTCCTGAGACTGGTGTACAGATTCCGCGTGTGTGTGTGTGTGTGTGTGTGTGTGTGTATGTGTGTGTGTGTGTGTGTGTGTGTGTGTGTGTGTGTGTGTGTGTGTGTGTGTGTGTGTGTGTGTGTGTGTGTGTGTGTGTGTGTGTGGTGTGTGTGTGTGTGTGTGTGTGTGTGTGTGTGTGTGTGTGTGTGTGTGTGTGTGTGTGTGTGTGTGTGTGTGTGTGTGTGTGTGTGTGTGTGTGTGTGTGTGTGTGTGTACTCACCTAGTTGTACTCACCTAGTTGTGTCTGCAGGATCGAGCATTGACTCTTGGATCCCGCCTTTCGAGCATCGGTTGTTTACAGCAATGACTCCTGTCCTATTTCCCTATCATACCTGGTTTTAAAATTATGAATAGTATTTGCTTCCACAACCTGTTCCTGAAGTGCATTCCATTTCCCCCACTACTCTCACGCTAAAAGAAAACTTCCTAACATCTCTGTGACTCATCTGAGTTTCAAGCTTCCATCCATGTCCTCTCGTTCTGTTACTATTCCGTGTGAACATTTCGTCTATGTCCACTCTGTCAATTCCTCTGACTATCTTATACGTTCCTATCATGTCCCCCCTCTCTTTTCTTCTTTCTAGTGTCGTAAGGCACAGTTCCCTCAGGCGCTCTTCATACCCCATCCCTCGTAGCTCTGGGACGAGTCTCGTTGCAAACCTCTGAACCTTTTCCAGTTTCATTATATGCTTCTTCAGATGGAGACTCCATGATGAGGCGGCATACTCTAAGACTGGCCTTACGTGGGCAGTGTAAAGCGCCCTAAATGCCTCCTTACTTAGGTTTCTGAATGATGTTCTAACTTTTGCCAGTGTAGAGTACGCTGCTGTCGTTATCCTATTAATATGTGCCTCAGTAGATAGATTAGGTGTTACGTCCACCCCCAGGTCTCTTTCACGCGTCGTTACAGGTAGGCTGTTCCCCTTCATTGTGTACTGTCCCTTTGGTCTCCTATCTCCTAGTCCCATTTCCATAACTTTACATTTGCTCGTGTTGATTTCTAGTAGCCATTTCTCTGACCATCTCTGCAATCTGTTCAGGTCCTCTTGGAGGATCCTGCAATCCTCATCTGTCACAACTCTTCTCATCAACTTTGCATCATCCGCAAACATCGACATGTAGGACTCTACGCCTGTAAACATGTCGTTAACATATACAAGAAATAGAATTGGTCCCAGCACCGATCCTTGTGGTACTCCACTTGTTACTGTTCGCCAGTCCGACTTCTCGCCCCTTACCGTAACTCTTTGGCTCCTTCCTGTTAGGTAGTTCCTTATCCATTCTAGGACCTTTCCCCCCACCCCCGCCTGCCTCTCGAGCTTGAACAGCAGTCTCATGTTCGGTACTGTATCAAAGGCTTTTTGGCAGTCCAGAAATATGCAGTCTGCCCAACCATCTCTGTCCTGTCTTATCCTCGTTATTTTATCATAGAATTCCAGAAGGTTTGTTAGGCACGATTTCCCTGTCCAGAACCCATGTTGATGTTTGTTCACAAACCTAATGTTCTCCAGGTGTGCAACCAGTCGCAGCCTAATTATTCTTTCCAGTATTTTACAGGGGATGCTTGTCAGTGATACAGGTCTGTAGTTAAGTGCCTCCTCCCTATCTCCTTTCTTGAAGATCTGCACGACATTTGCCTTCTTCCAGCAACTGGGCAATTCTCCTGACATAAGTGACTCATTAAAGATCATTGCCAGAGGCACGCTGAGGGCCTGTGCTACTTCTTTTAGTATCCACGGTGATACTTTGTCTGGTCCAACTGCTTTAGTTGCATCTAGAGTTGTCAACTGTTTCATTACCTCCTCTGCTGTCACCTCTATATCTGATAGTCTTTCATCTAGGGTAACCCCTTCCAACAATGGGAGCTGCTCAGGCTCCCAGTGTGTGTGTGTGTGTGTGGGTGTGTGTGTGTGTGTGTGTGTGTGTGTGTGTGTGTGTGTGTGTGTGTGTGTGTGTGTGTGTGTGTGTGTGTGTGTGTGTGTACTCACCTAATTGTGCTTGCGGGGGTTGAGCTCTGGCTCTTTGGTCCCGCCTCTCAACCGTCAATCAACTGGTGTACAGATTCCTGAGACTGGTGTACAGATTCCGCGTGTGTGTGTGTGTGTGTGTGTGTGTGTGTGTGTGTGTGTGTGTGTGTGTGTGTGTGTGTGTGTGTGTGTGTGTGTGTGTGTGTGTGTGTGTGTGTGTGTGTGTGTGTGTGTGTGTGTGTGTGTGTGTGTGTGTGTGTGTGTGTGTGTGTGTGTGTGTGTGTGTGTGTGTGTGTGTGTGTGTGTGTGTGTGTGTGTGTGTGTGTACTCACCTAGTTGTACTCACCTAGTTGTGTCTGCAGGATCGAGCATTGACTCTTGGATCTCGCCTTTCGAGCATCGGTTGTTTACAGCAATGACTCCTGTCCTATTTCCCTATCATACCTGGTTTTAAAATTATGAATAGTATTTGCTTCCACAACCTGTTCCTGAAGTGCATTCCATTTCCCCCACTACTCTCACGCTAAAAGAAAACTTCCTAACATCTCTGTGACTCATCTGAGTTTCAAGCTTCCATCCATGTCCTCTCGTTCTGTTACTATTCCGTGTGAACATTTCGTCTATGTCCACTCTGTCAATTCCTCTGACTATCTTATACGTTCCTATCATGTCCCCCCTCTCTTTTCTTCTTTCTAGTGTCGTAAGGCACAGTTCCCTCAGGCGCTCTTCATACCCCATCCCTCGTAGCTCTGGGACGAGTCTCGTTGCAAACCTCTGAACCTTTTCCAGTTTCATTATATGCTTCTTCAGATGGAGACTCCATGATGAGGCGGCATACTCTAAGACTGGCCTTACGTGGGCAGTGTAAAGCGCCCTAAATGCCTCCTTACTTAGGTTTCTGAATGATGTTCTAACTTTTGCCAGTGTAGAGTACGCTGCTGTCGTTATCCTATTAATATGTGCCTCAGTAGATAGATTAGGTGTTACGTCCACCCCCAGGTCTCTTTCACGCGTCGTTACAGGTAGGCTGTTCCCCTTCATTGTGTACTGTCCCTTTGGTCTCCTATCTCCTAGTCCCATTTCCATAACTTTACATTTGCTCGTGTTGATTTCTAGTAGCCATTTCTCTGACCATCTCTGCAATCTGTTCAGGTCCTCTTGGAGGATCCTGCAATCCTCATCTGTCACAACTCTTCTCATCAACTTTGCATCATCCGCAAACATCGACATGTAGGACTCTACGCCTGTAAACATGTTGTTAACATATACAAGAAATAGAATTGGTCCCAGCACCGATCCTTGTGGTACTCCACTTGTTACTGTTCGCCAGTCCGACTTCTCGCCCCTTACCGTAACTCTTTGGCTCCTTCCTGTTAGGTAGTTCCTTATCCATTCTAGGACCTTTCCCCCCACCCCCGCCTGCCTCTCGAGCTTGAACAGCAGTCTCATGTTCGGTACTGTATCAAAGGCTTTTTGGCAGTCCAGAAATATGCAGTCTGCCCAACCATCTCTGTCCTGTCTTATCCTCGTTATTTTATCATAGAATTCCAGAAGGTTTGTTAGGCACGATTTCCCTGTCCAGAACCCATGTTGATGTTTGTTCACAAACCTAATGTTCTCCAGGTGTGCAACCAGTCGCAGCCTAATTATTCTTTCCAGTATTTTACAGGGGATGCTTGTCAGTGATACAGGTCTGTAGTTAAGTGCCTCCTCCCTATCTCCTTTCTTGAAGATCTGCACGACATTTGCCTTCTTCCAGCAACTGGGCAATTCTCCTGACATAAGTGACTCATTAAAGATCATTGCCAGAGGCACGCTGAGGGCCTGTGCTACTTCTTTTAGTATCCACGGTGATACTTTGTCTGGTCCAACTGCTTTAGTTGCATCTAGAGTTGTCAACTGTTTCATTACCTCCTCTGCTGTCACCTCTATATCTGATAGTCTTTCATCTAGGGTAACCCCTTCCAACAATGGGAGCTGCTCAGGCTCCCAGTGTGTGTGTGTGTGTGTGGGTGTGTGTGTGTGTGTGTGTGTGTGTGTGTGTGTGTGTGTGTGTGTGTGTGTGTGTGTGTGTGTGTGTGTGTGTGTGTACTCACCTAATTGTGCTTGCGGGGGTTGAGCTCTGGCTCTTTGGTCCCGCCTCTCAACCGTCAATCAACTGGTGTACAGATTCCTGAGACTGGTGTACAGATTCCGCGTGTGTGTGTGTGTGTGTGTGTGTGTGTGTGTGTGTGTGTGTGTGTGTGTGTGTGTGTGTGTGTGTGTGTGTGTGTGTGTGTGTGTGTGTGTGTGTGTGTGTGTGTGTGTGGTGTGTGTGTGTGTGTGTGTGTGTGTGTGTGTGTGTGTGTGTGTGTGTGTGTGTGTGTGTGTGTGTGTGTGTGTGTGTGTGTGTGTGTGTGTGTGTGTGTGTGTGTGTGTGTGTGTGTGTGTGTACTCACCTAGTTGTACTCACCTAGTTGTGTCTGCAGGATCGAGCATTGACTCTTGGATCCCGCCTTTCGAGCATCGGTTGTTTACAGCAATGACTCCTGTCCTATTTCCCTATCATACCTGGTTTTAAAATTATGAATAGTATTTGCTTCCACAACCTGTTCCTGAAGTGCATTCCATTTCCCCCACTACTCTCACGCTAAAAGAAAACTTCCTAACATCTCTGTGACTCATCTGAGTTTCAAGCTTCCATCCATGTCCTCTCGTTCTGTTACTATTCCGTGTGAACATTTCGTCTATGTCCACTCTGTCAATTCCTCTGACTATCTTATACGTTCCTATCATGTCCCCCCTCTCTTTTCTTCTTTCTAGTGTCGTAAGGCACAGTTCCCTCAGGCGCTCTTCATACCCCATCCCTCGTAGCTCTGGGACGAGTCTCGTTGCAAACCTCTGAACCTTTTCCAGTTTCATTATATGCTTCTTCAGATGGAGACTCCATGATGAGGCGGCATACTCTAAGACTGGCCTTACGTGGGCAGTGTAAAGCGCCCTAAATGCCTCCTTACTTAGGTTTCTGAATGATGTTCTAACTTTTGCCAGTGTAGAGTACGCTGCTGTCGTTATCCTATTAATATGTGCCTCAGTAGATAGATTAGGTGTTACGTCCACCCCCAGGTCTCTTTCACGCGTCGTTACAGGTAGGCTGTTCCCCTTCATTGTGTACTGTCCCTTTGGTCTCCTATCTCCTAGTCCCATTTCCATAACTTTACATTTGCTCGTGTTGATTTCTAGTAGCCATTTCTCTGACCATCTCTGCAATCTGTTCAGGTCCTCTTGGAGGATCCTGCAATCCTCATCTGTCACAACTCTTCTCATCAACTTTGCATCATCCGCAAACATCGACATGTAGGACTCTACGCCTGTAAACATGTCGTTAACATATACAAGAAATAGAATTGGTCCCAGCACCGATCCTTGTGGTACTCCACTTGTTACTGTTCGCCAGTCCGACTTCTCGCCCCTTACCGTAACTCTTTGGCTCCTTCCTGTTAGGTAGTTCCTTATCCATTCTAGGACCTTTCCCCCCACCCCCGCCTGCCTCTCGAGCTTGAACAGCAGTCTCATGTTCGGTACTGTATCAAAGGCTTTTTGGCAGTCCAGAAATATGCAGTCTGCCCAACCATCTCTGTCCTGTCTTATCCTCGTTATTTTATCATAGAATTCCAGAAGGTTTGTTAGGCACGATTTCCCTGTCCAGAACCCATGTTGATGTTTGTTCACAAACCTAATGTTCTCCAGGTGTGCAACCAGTCGCAGCCTAATTATTCTTTCCAGTATTTTACAGGGGATGCTTGTCAGTGATACAGGTCTGTAGTTAAGTGCCTCCTCCCTATCTCCTTTCTTGAAGATCTGCACGACATTTGCCTTCTTCCAGCAACTGGGCAATTCTCCTGACATAAGTGACTCATTAAAGATCATTGCCAGAGGCACGCTGAGGGCCTGTGCTACTTCTTTTAGTATCCACGGTGATACTTTGTCTGGTCCAACTGCTTTAGTTGCATCTAGAGTTGTCAACTGTTTCATTACCTCCTCTGCTGCCACCTCTATATCTGATAGTCTTTCATCTAGGGTAACCCCTTCCAACAATGGGAGCTGCTCAGGCTCCCAGTGTGTGTGTGTGTGTGTGTGTGTGTGTGTGTGTGTGTGTGTGTGTGTGTGTGTGTGTGTGTGTGTGTGTGTGTGTGTGTGTGTGTGTGTGTGTGTGTGTGTGTGTGTGTGTGTGTGTGTGTGTGTGTGTGTGTGTGTGTGTGTGTGTGTGTGTGTGTGTGTGTGTGTGTGTGTGTGTGTGTGTGTGTGTGTGTGTGTGTGTGTGTGTGTGTGTGTGTGTGTGTGTGTGTGTGTGTGTGTGGTGTGTGTGTGTGTGTGTGTGTGTGTGTGTGTGTGTGTGTGTGTGTGTGTGTGTGTGTGTGTGTGTGTGTGTGTGTGTGTGTGTGTGTGTGTGTGTACTCACCTAGTTGTACTCACCTAGTTGTGTCTGCAGGATCGAGCATTGACTCTTGGATCCCGCCTTTCGAGCATCGGTTGTTTACAGCAATGACTCCTGTCCTATTTCCCTATCATACCTGGTTTTAAAATTATGAATAGTATTTGCTTCCACAACCTGTTCCTGAAGTGCATTCCATTTCCCCCACTACTCTCACGCTAAAAGAAAACTTCCTAACATCTCTGTGACTCATCTGAGTTTCAAGCTTCCATCCATGTCCTCTCGTTCTGTTACTATTCCGTGTGAACATTTCGTCTATGTCCACTCTGTCAATTCCTCTGACTATCTTATACGTTCCTATCATGTCCCCCCTCTCTTTTCTTCTTTCTAGTGTCGTAAGGCACAGTTCCCTCAGGCGCTCTTCATACCCCATCCCTCGTAGCTCTGGGACGAGTCTCGTTGCAAACCTCTGAACCTTTTCCAGTTTCATTATATGCTTCTTCAGATGGAGACTCCATGATGAGGCGGCATACTCTAAGACTGGCCTTACGTGGGCAGTGTAAAGCGCCCTAAATGCCTCCTTACTTAGGTTTCTGAATGATGTTCTAACTTTTGCCAGTGTAGAGTACGCTGCTGTCGTTATCCTATTAATATGTGCCTCAGTAGATAGATTAGGTGTTACGTCCACCCCCAGGTCTCTTTCACGCGTCGTTACAGGTAGGCTGTTCCCCTTCATTGTGTACTGTCCCTTTGGTCTCCTATCTCCTAGTCCCATTTCCATAACTTTACATTTGCTCGTGTTGATTTCTAGTAGCCATTTCTCTGACCATCTCTGCAATCTGTTCAGGTCCTCTTGGAGGATCCTGCAATCCTCATCTGTCACAACTCTTCTCATCAACTTTGCATCATCCGCAAACATCGACATGTAGGACTCTACGCCTGTAAACATGTCGTTAACATATACAAGAAATAGAATTGGTCCCAGCACCGATCCTTGTGGTACTCCACTTGTTACTGTTCGCCAGTCCGACTTCTCGCCCCTTACCGTAACTCTTTGGCTCCTTCCTGTTAGGTAGTTCCTTATCCATTCTAGGACCTTTCCCCCCACCCCCGCCTGCCTCTCGAGCTTGAACAGCAGTCTCATGTTCGGTACTGTATCAAAGGCTTTTTGGCAGTCCAGAAATATGCAGTCTGCCCAACCATCTCTGTCCTGTCTTATCCTCGTTATTTTATCATAGAATTCCAGAAGGTTTGTTAGGCACGATTTCCCTGTCCAGAACCCATGTTGATGTTTGTTCACAAACCTAATGTTCTCCAGGTGTGCAACCAGTCGCAGCCTAATTATTCTTTCCAGTATTTTACAGGGGATGCTTGTCAGTGATACAGGTCTGTAGTTAAGTGCCTCCTCCCTATCTCCTTTCTTGAAGATCTGCACGACATTTGCCTTCTTCCAGCAACTGGGCAATTCTCCTGACATAAGTGACTCATTAAAGATCATTGCCAGAGGCACGCTGAGGGCCTGTGCTACTTCTTTTAGTATCCACGGTGATACTTTGTCTGGTCCAACTGCTTTAGTTGCATCTAGAGTTGTCAACTGTTTCATTACCTCCTCTGCTGCCACCTCTATATCTGATAGTCTTTCATCTAGGGTAACCCCTTCCAACAATGGGAGCTGCTCAGGCTCCCAGTGTGTGTGTGTGTGTGTGTGTGTGTGTGTGTGTGTGTGTGTGTGTGTGTGTGTGTGTGTGTGTGTGTGTGTGTGTGTGTGTGTGTGTGTGTGTGTGTGTGTGTGTGTGTGTGTGTGTGTGTGTGTGTGTGTGTGTGTGTGTGTGTGTGTGTGTGTGTGTGTGTGTGTGTGTGTGTGTGTGTGTGTGTGTGTGTGTGTGTGTGTGTGTGTGTGTGTGTGTGTGTGTGTGTGTGTGTGTGTGTGTGTGTGTGTGTGTGTGTGTGTGTGTGTGTGTGTGTGTGTGTGTGTACTCACCTAGTTGTACTCACCTAGTTGTGTCTGCAGGATCGAGCATTGACTCTTGGATCCCGCCTTTCGAGCATCGGTTGTTTACAGCAATGACTCCTGTCCTATTTCCCTATCATACCTGGTTTTAAAATTATGAATAGTATTTGCTTCCACAACCTGTTCCTGAAGTGCATTCCATTTCCCCCACTACTCTCACGCTAAAAGAAAACTTCCTAACATCTCTGTGACTCATCTGAGTTTCAAGCTTCCATCCATGTCCTCTCGTTCTGTTACTATTCCGTGTGAACATTTCGTCTATGTCCACTCTGTCAATTCCTCTGACTATCTTATACGTTCCTATCATGTCCCCCCTCTCTTTTCTTCTTTCTAGTGTCGTAAGGCACAGTTCCCTCAGGCGCTCTTCATACCCCATCCCTCGTAGCTCTGGGACGAGTCTCGTTGCAAACCTCTGAACCTTTTCCAGTTTCATTATATGCTTCTTCAGATGGAGACTCCATGATGAGGCGGCATACTCTAAGACTGGCCTTACGTGGGCAGTGTAAAGCGCCCTAAATGCCTCCTTACTTAGGTTTCTGAATGATGTTCTAACTTTTGCCAGTGTAGAGTACGCTGCTGTCGTTATCCTATTAATATGTGCCTCAGTAGATAGATTAGGTGTTACGTCCACCCCCAGGTCTCTTTCACGCGTCGTTACAGGTAGGCTGTTCCCCTTCATTGTGTACTGTCCCTTTGGTCTCCTATCTCCTAGTCCCATTTCCATAACTTTACATTTGCTCGTGTTGATTTCTAGTAGCCATTTCTCTGACCATCTCTGCAATCTGTTCAGGTCCTCTTGGAGGATCCTGCAATCCTCATCTGTCACAACTCTTCTCATCAACTTTGCATCATCCGCAAACATCGACATGTAGGACTCTACGCCTGTAAACATGTCGTTAACATATACAAGAAATAGAATTGGTCCCAGCACCGATCCTTGTGGTACTCCACTTGTTACTGTTCGCCAGTCCGACTTCTCGCCCCTTACCGTAACTCTTTGGCTCCTTCCTGTTAGGTAGTTCCTTATCCATTCTAGGACCTTTCCCCCCACCCCCGCCTGCCTCTCGAGCTTGAACAGCAGTCTCATGTTCGGTACTGTATCAAAGGCTTTTTGGCAGTCCAGAAATATGCAGTCTGCCCAACCATCTCTGTCCTGTCTTATCCTCGTTATTTTATCATAGAATTCCAGAAGGTTTGTTAGGCACGATTTCCCTGTCCAGAACCCATGTTGATGTTTGTTCACAAACCTAATGTTCTCCAGGTGTGCAACCAGTCGCAGCCTAATTATTCTTTCCAGTATTTTACAGGGGATGCTTGTCAGTGATACAGGTCTGTAGTTAAGTGCCTCCTCCCTATCTCCTTTCTTGAAGATCTGCACGACATTTGCCTTCTTCCAGCAACTGGGCAATTCTCCTGACATAAGTGACTCATTAAAGATCATTGCCAGAGGCACGCTGAGGGCCTGTGCTACTTCTTTTAGTATCCACGGTGATACTTTGTCTGGTCCAACTGCTTTAGTTGCATCTAGAGTTGTCAACTGTTTCATTACCTCCTCTGCTGCCACCTCTATATCTGATAGTCTTTCATCTAGGGTAACCCCTTCCAACAATGGGAGCTGCTCAGGCTCCCAGAGTGTGTGTGTGTGTGTGTGTGTGTGTGTGTGTGTGTGTGTGTGTGTGTGTGTGTGTGTGTGTGTGTGTGTGTGTGTGTGTGTGTGTGTGTGTGTGTGTGTGTGTGTGTGTGTGTGTGTGTGTGTGTGTGTGTGTGTGTGTGTGTGTGTGTGTGTGTGTGTGTGTGTGTGTGTGTGTGTGTGTGTGTGTGTGTGTGTGTGTGTGTGTGTGTGTGTGTGTGTGTGTGTGTGTGTACTCACCTAGTTGTACTCACCTAGTTGTGTCTGCAGGATCGAGCATTGACTCTTGGATCCCGCCTTTCGAGCATCGGTTGTTTACAGCAATGACTCCTGTCCTATTTCCCTATCATACCTGGTTTTAAAATTATGAATAGTATTTGCTTCCACAACCTGTTCCTGAAGTGCATTCCATTTCCCCCACTACTCTCACGCTAAAAGAAAACTTCCTAACATCTCTGTGACTCATCTGAGTTTCAAGCTTCCATCCATGTCCTCTCGTTCTGTTACTATTCCGTGTGAACATTTCGTCTATGTCCACTCTGTCAATTCCTCTGACTATCTTATACGTTCCTATCATGTCCCCCCTCTCTTTTCTTCTTTCTAGTGTCGTAAGGCACAGTTCCCTCAGGCGCTCTTCATACCCCATCCCTCGTAGCTCTGGGACGAGTCTCGTTGCAAACCTCTGAACCTTTTCCAGTTTCATTATATGCTTCTTCAGATGGAGACTCCATGATGAGGCGGCATACTCTAAGACTGGCCTTACGTGGGCAGTGTAAAGCGCCCTAAATGCCTCCTTACTTAGGTTTCTGAATGATGTTCTAACTTTTGCCAGTGTAGAGTACGCTGCTGTCGTTATCCTATTAATATGTGCCTCAGTAGATAGATTAGGTGTTACGTCCACCCCCAGGTCTCTTTCACGCGTCGTTACAGGTAGGCTGTTCCCCTTCATTGTGTACTGTCCCTTTGGTCTCCTATCTCCTAGTCCCATTTCCATAACTTTACATTTGCTCGTGTTGATTTCTAGTAGCCATTTCTCTGACCATCTCTGCAATCTGTTCAGGTCCTCTTGGAGGATCCTGCAATCCTCATCTGTCACAACTCTTCTCATCAACTTTGCATCATCCGCAAACATCGACATGTAGGACTCTACGCCTGTAAACATGTCGTTAACATATACAAGAAATAGAATTGGTCCCAGCACCGATCCTTGTGGTACTCCACTTGTTACTGTTCGCCAGTCCGACTTCTCGCCCCTTACCGTAACTCTTTGGCTCCTTCCTGTTAGGTAGTTCCTTATCCATTCTAGGACCTTTCCCCCCACCCCCGCCTGCCTCTCGAGCTTGAACAGCAGTCTCATGTTCGGTACTGTATCAAAGGCTTTTTGGCAGTCCAGAAATATGCAGTCTGCCCAACCATCTCTGTCCTGTCTTATCCTCGTTATTTTATCATAGAATTCCAGAAGGTTTGTTAGGCACGATTTCCCTGTCCAGAACCCATGTTGATGTTTGTTCACAAACCTAATGTTCTCCAGGTGTGCAACCAGTCGCAGCCTAATTATTCTTTCCAGTATTTTACAGGGGATGCTTGTCAGTGATACAGGTCTGTAGTTAAGTGCCTCCTCCCTATCTCCTTTCTTGAAGATCTGCACGACATTTGCCTTCTTCCAGCAACTGGGCAATTCTCCTGACATAAGTGACTCATTAAAGATCATTGCCAGAGGCACGCTGAGGGCCTGTGCTACTTCTTTTAGTATCCACGGTGATACTTTGTCTGGTCCAACTGCTTTAGTTGCATCTAGAGTTGTCAACTGTTTCATTACCTCCTCTGCTGCCACCTCTATATCTGATAGTCTTTCATCTAGGGTAACCCCTTCCAACAATGGGAGCTGCTCAGGCTCCCAGTGTGTGTGTGTGTGTGTGTGTGTGTGTGTGTGTGTGTGTGTGTGTGTGTGTGTGTGTGTGTGTGTGTGTGTGTGTGTGTGTGTGTGTGTGTGTGTGTGTGTGTGTGTGTGTGTGTGTGTGTGTGTGTGTGTGTGTGTGTGTGTGTGTGTGTGTGTGTGTGTGTGTGTGTGTGTGTGTGTGTGTGTGTGTGTGTGTGTGTGTGTGTGTGTGTGTGTGTGTGTGTGTGTGTGTGTGTGTGTGTGTGTGTGTGTGTGTGGTGTGTGTGTGTGTGTGTGTGTGTGTGTGTGTGTGTGTGTGTGTGTGTGTGTGTGTGTGTGTGTGTGTGTGTGTGTGTGTGTGTGTGTGTACTCACCTAGTTGTACTCACCTAGTTGTGTCTGCAGGATCGAGCATTGACTCTTGGATCCCGCCTTTCGAGCATCGGTTGTTTACAGCAATGACTCCTGTCCTATTTCCCTATCATACCTGGTTTTAAAATTATGAATAGTATTTGCTTCCACAACCTGTTCCTGAAGTGCATTCCATTTCCCCCACTACTCTCACGCTAAAAGAAAACTTCCTAACATCTCTGTGACTCATCTGAGTTTCAAGCTTCCATCCATGTCCTCTCGTTCTGTTACTATTCCGTGTGAACATTTCGTCTATGTCCACTCTGTCAATTCCTCTGACTATCTTATACGTTCCTATCATGTCCCCCCTCTCTTTTCTTCTTTCTAGTGTCGTAAGGCACAGTTCCCTCAGGCGCTCTTCATACCCCATCCCTCGTAGCTCTGGGACGAGTCTCGTTGCAAACCTCTGAACCTTTTCCAGTTTCATTATATGCTTCTTCAGATGGAGACTCCATGATGAGGCGGCATACTCTAAGACTGGCCTTACGTGGGCAGTGTAAAGCGCCCTAAATGCCTCCTTACTTAGGTTTCTGAATGATGTTCTAACTTTTGCCAGTGTAGAGTACGCTGCTGTCGTTATCCTATTAATATGTGCCTCAGTAGATAGATTAGGTGTTACGTCCACCCCCAGGTCTCTTTCACGCGTCGTTACAGGTAGGCTGTTCCCCTTCATTGTGTACTGTCCCTTTGGTCTCCTATCTCCTAGTCCCATTTCCATAACTTTACATTTGCTCGTGTTGATTTCTAGTAGCCATTTCTCTGACCATCTCTGCAATCTGTTCAGGTCCTCTTGGAGGATCCTGCAATCCTCATCTGTCACAACTCTTCTCATCAACTTTGCATCATCCGCAAACATCGACATGTAGGACTCTACGCCTGTAAACATGTCGTTAACATATACAAGAAATAGAATTGGTCCCAGCACCGATCCTTGTGGTACTCCACTTGTTACTGTTCGCCAGTCCGACTTCTCGCCCCTTACCGTAACTCTTTGGCTCCTTCCTGTTAGGTAGTTCCTTATCCATTCTAGGACCTTTCCCCCCACCCCCGCCTGCCTCTCGAGCTTGAACAGCAGTCTCATGTTCGGTACTGTATCAAAGGCTTTTTGGCAGTCCAGAAATATGCAGTCTGCCCAACCATCTCTGTCCTGTCTTATCCTCGTTATTTTATCATAGAATTCCAGAAGGTTTGTTAGGCACGATTTCCCTGTCCAGAACCCATGTTGATGTTTGTTCACAAACCTAATGTTCTCCAGGTGTGCAACCAGTCGCAGCCTAATTATTCTTTCCAGTATTTTACAGGGGATGCTTGTCAGTGATACAGGTCTGTAGTTAAGTGCCTCCTCCCTATCTCCTTTCTTGAAGATCTGCACGACATTTGCCTTCTTCCAGCAACTGGGCAATTCTCCTGACATAAGTGACTCATTAAAGATCATTGCCAGAGGCACGCTGAGGGCCTGTGCTACTTCTTTTAGTATCCACGGTGATACTTTGTCTGGTCCAACTGCTTTAGTTGCATCTAGAGTTGTCAACTGTTTCATTACCTCCTCTGCTGCCACCTCTATATCTGATAGTCTTTCATCTAGGGTAACCCCTTCCAACAATGGGAGCTGCTCAGGCTCCCAGTGTGTGTGTGTGTGTGTGTGTGTGTGTGTGTGTGTGTGTGTGTGTGTGTGTGTGTGTGTGTGTGTGTGTGTGTGTGTGTGTGTGTGTGTGTGTGTGTGTGTGTGTGTGTGTGTGTGTGTGTGTGTGTGTGTGTGTGTGTGTGTGTGTGTGTGTGTGTGTGTGTGTGTGTGTGTGTGTGTGTGTGTGTGTGTGTGTGTGGTGTGTGTGTGTGTGTGTGTGTGTGTGTGTGTGTGTGTGTGTGTGTGTGTGTGTGTGTGTGTGTGTGTGTGTGTGTGTGTGTGTGTGTGTACTCACCTAGTTGTACTCACCTAGTTGTGTCTGCAGGATCGAGCATTGACTCTTGGATCCCGCCTTTCGAGCATCGGTTGTTTACAGCAATGACTCCTGTCCTATTTCCCTATCATACCTGGTTTTAAAATTATGAATAGTATTTGCTTCCACAACCTGTTCCTGAAGTGCATTCCATTTCCCCCACTACTCTCACGCTAAAAGAAAACTTCCTAACATCTCTGTGACTCATCTGAGTTTCAAGCTTCCATCCATGTCCTCTCGTTCTGTTACTATTCCGTGTGAACATTTCGTCTATGTCCACTCTGTCAATTCCTCTGACTATCTTATACGTTCCTATCATGTCCCCCCTCTCTTTTCTTCTTTCTAGTGTCGTAAGGCACAGTTCCCTCAGGCGCTCTTCATACCCCATCCCTCGTAGCTCTGGGACGAGTCTCGTTGCAAACCTCTGAACCTTTTCCAGTTTCATTATATGCTTCTTCAGATGGAGACTCCATGATGAGGCGGCATACTCTAAGACTGGCCTTACGTGGGCAGTGTAAAGCGCCCTAAATGCCTCCTTACTTAGGTTTCTGAATGATGTTCTAACTTTTGCCAGTGTAGAGTACGCTGCTGTCGTTATCCTATTAATATGTGCCTCAGTAGATAGATTAGGTGTTACGTCCACCCCCAGGTCTCTTTCACGCGTCGTTACAGGTAGGCTGTTCCCCTTCATTGTGTACTGTCCCTTTGGTCTCCTATCTCCTAGTCCCATTTCCATAACTTTACATTTGCTCGTGTTGATTTCTAGTAGCCATTTCTCTGACCATCTCTGCAATCTGTTCAGGTCCTCTTGGAGGATCCTGCAATCCTCATCTGTCACAACTCTTCTCATCAACTTTGCATCATCCGCAAACATCGACATGTAGGACTCTACGCCTGTAAACATGTCGTTAACATATACAAGAAATAGAATTGGTCCCAGCACCGATCCTTGTGGTACTCCACTTGTTACTGTTCGCCAGTCCGACTTCTCGCCCCTTACCGTAACTCTTTGGCTCCTTCCTGTTAGGTAGTTCCTTATCCATTCTAGGACCTTTCCCCCCACCCCCGCCTGCCTCTCGAGCTTGAACAGCAGTCTCATGTTCGGTACTGTATCAAAGGCTTTTTGGCAGTCCAGAAATATGCAGTCTGCCCAACCATCTCTGTCCTGTCTTATCCTCGTTATTTTATCATAGAATTCCAGAAGGTTTGTTAGGCACGATTTCCCTGTCCAGAACCCATGTTGATGTTTGTTCACAAACCTAATGTTCTCCAGGTGTGCAACCAGTCGCAGCCTAATTATTCTTTCCAGTATTTTACAGGGGATGCTTGTCAGTGATACAGGTCTGTAGTTAAGTGCCTCCTCCCTATCTCCTTTCTTGAAGATCTGCACGACATTTGCCTTCTTCCAGCAACTGGGCAATTCTCCTGACATAAGTGACTCATTAAAGATCATTGCCAGAGGCACGCTGAGGGCCTGTGCTACTTCTTTTAGTATCCACGGTGATACTTTGTCTGGTCCAACTGCTTTAGTTGCATCTAGAGTTGTCAACTGTTTCATTACCTCCTCTGCTGCCACCTCTATATCTGATAGTCTTTCATCTAGGGTAACCCCTTCCAACAATGGGAGCTGCTCAGGCTCCCAGAGTGTGTGTGTGTGTGTGTGTGTGTGTGTGTGTGTGTGTGTGTGTGTGTGTGTGTGTGTGTGTGTGTGTGTGTGTGTGTGTGTGTGTGTGTGTGTGTGTGTGTGTGTGTGTGTGTGTGTGTGTGTGTGTGTGTGTGTGTGTGTGTGTGTGTGTGTGTGTGTGTGTGTGTGTGTGTGTGTGTGTGTGTGTGTGTGTGTGTGTGTGTGTGTGTGTGTGTGTGTGTGTGTGTGTGTGTGTGTGTGTGTACTCACCTAGTTGTACTCACCTAGTTGTGTCTGCAGGATCGAGCATTGACTCTTGGATCCCGCCTTTCGAGCATCGGTTGTTTACAGCAATGACTCCTGTCCTATTTCCCTATCATACCTGGTTTTAAAATTATGAATAGTATTTGCTTCCACAACCTGTTCCTGAAGTGCATTCCATTTCCCCCACTACTCTCACGCTAAAAGAAAACTTCCTAACATCTCTGTGACTCATCTGAGTTTCAAGCTTCCATCCATGTCCTCTCGTTCTGTTACTATTCCGTGTGAACATTTCGTCTATGTCCACTCTGTCAATTCCTCTGACTATCTTATACGTTCCTATCATGTCCCCCCTCTCTTTTCTTCTTTCTAGTGTCGTAAGGCACAGTTCCCTCAGGCGCTCTTCATACCCCATCCCTCGTAGCTCTGGGACGAGTCTCGTTGCAAACCTCTGAACCTTTTCCAGTTTCATTATATGCTTCTTCAGATGGAGACTCCATGATGAGGCGGCATACTCTAAGACTGGCCTTACGTGGGCAGTGTAAAGCGCCCTAAATGCCTCCTTACTTAGGTTTCTGAATGATGTTCTAACTTTTGCCAGTGTAGAGTACGCTGCTGTCGTTATCCTATTAATATGTGCCTCAGTAGATAGATTAGGTGTTACGTCCACCCCCAGGTCTCTTTCACGCGTCGTTACAGGTAGGCTGTTCCCCTTCATTGTGTACTGTCCCTTTGGTCTCCTATCTCCTAGTCCCATTTCCATAACTTTACATTTGCTCGTGTTGATTTCTAGTAGCCATTTCTCTGACCATCTCTGCAATCTGTTCAGGTCCTCTTGGAGGATCCTGCAATCCTCATCTGTCACAACTCTTCTCATCAACTTTGCATCATCCGCAAACATCGACATGTAGGACTCTACGCCTGTAAACATGTCGTTAACATATACAAGAAATAGAATTGGTCCCAGCACCGATCCTTGTGGTACTCCACTTGTTACTGTTCGCCAGTCCGACTTCTCGCCCCTTACCGTAACTCTTTGGCTCCTTCCTGTTAGGTAGTTCCTTATCCATTCTAGGACCTTTCCCCCCACCCCCCCCTGCCTCTCGAGCTTGAACAGCAGTCTCATGTTCGGTACTGTATCAAAGGCTTTTTGGCAGTCCAGAAATATGCAGTCTGCCCAACCATCTCTGTCCTGTCTTATCCTCGTTATTTTATCATAGAATTCCAGAAGGTTTGTTAGGCACGATTTCCCTGTCCAGAATCCATGTTGATGTTTGTTCACAAACCTAATGTTCTCCAGGTGTGCAACCAGTCGCAGCCTAATTATTCTTTCCAGTATTTTACAGGGGATGCTTGTCAGTGATACAGGTCTGTAGTTAAGTGCCTCCTCCCTATCTCCTTTCTTGAAGATCTGCACGACATTTGCCTTCTTCCAGCAACTGGGCAATTCTCCTGACATAAGTGACTCATTAAAGATCATTGCCAGAGGCACGCTGAGGGCCTGTGCTACTTCTTTTAGTATCCACGGTGATACTTTGTCTGGTCCAACTGCTTTAGTTGCATCTAGAGTTGTCAACTGTTTCATTACCTCCTCTGCTGCCACCTCTATATCTGATAGTCTTTCATCTAGGGTAACCCCTTCCAACAATGGGAGCTGCTCAGGCTCCCAGTGTGTGTGTGTGTGTGTGTGTGTGTGTGTGTGTGTGTGTGTGTGTGTGTGTGTGTGTGTGTGTGTGTGTGTGTGTGTGTGTGTGTGTGTGTGTGTGTGTGTGTGTGTGTGTGTGTGTGTGTGTGTGTGTGTGTGTGTGTGTGTGTGTGTGTGTGTGTGTGTGTGTGTGTGTGTGTGTGTGTGTGTGTGTGTGTGTGTGTGTGTGTGTGTGTGTGTGTGTGTGTGTGTGTGTGTGTGTGTGTGTGTGTGTGTGTGTGTGTGTGTGTGTGTGTGTGTGTGTGTGTGTGTGTGTGTGTGTGTGTGTGTGTGTGTGGTGTGTGTGTGTGTGTGTGTGTGTGTGTGTGTGTGTGTGTGTACTCACCTAATTGTACTCACCTAATTGTGCTTGCGGGGGTTGAGCTCTGGCTCTTTGGTCCCGCCTCTCAACCGTCAATCAACTGGTGTACAGATTCCTGAGCCTATTGGGCTCTATCATATCTACATTTGAAACTGTGAATGGAGTCAGCCTCCACCACATCACTTCCTAATGCATTCCATTTGCTAACTACTCTGACACTGAAAAAGTTCTTTCTAACGTCTCTGTGGCTCATTTGGGTACTCAGCTTCCACCTGTGTCCCCTTGTTCGCGTCCCACCAGTGTTGAAAAGTTCATCCTTGTTTACCCGGTCGATTCCCCTGAGGATTTTGTAGGTTGTGATCATGTCCCCCCTTACTCTTCTGTCTTCCAGTGTCGTGAGGTGCATTTCCCGTAGCCTTTCCTCATAACTCATGCCTCTTAGTTCTGGGACTAGTCTAGTAGCATACCTTTGGACTTTTTCCAGCTTCGTCTTGTGCTTGACCAGGTACGGGCTCCATGCTGGGGCCGCATACTCCAGGATTGGTCTTACATATGTGGTGTACAAGATTCTGAATGATTCCTTACACAGGTTCCTGAACGCCGTTCTGATGTTAGCCAGCCTCGCATATGCCGCAGACGTTATTCTCTTTATGTGGGCTTCAGGAGACAGGTGTGTGTGTGTGTGTGTGTGTGTGTGTGTGTGTGTGTACTCACCTAGTTGTACTCACCTAGTTGTGTCTGCAGGATCGAGCATTGACTCTTGGATCCCGCCTTTCGAGCATCGGTTGTTTACAGCAATGACTCCTGTCCTATTTCCCTATCATACCTGGTTTTAAAATTATGAATAGTATTTGCTTCCACAACCTGTTCCTGAAGTGCATTCCATTTCCCCCACTACTCTCACGCTAAAAGAAAACTTCCTAACATCTCTGTGACTCATCTGAGTTTCAAGCTTCCATCCATGTCCTCTCGTTCTGTTACTATTCCGTGTGAACATTTCGTCTATGTCCACTCTGTCAATTCCTCTGACTATCTTATACGTTCCTATCATGTCCCCCCTCTCTTTTCTTCTTTCTAGTGTCGTAAGGCACAGTTCCCTCAGGCGCTCTTCATACCCCATCCCTCGTAGCTCTGGGACGAGTCTCGTTGCAAACCTCTGAACCTTTTCCAGTTTCATTATATGCTTCTTCAGATGGAGACTCCATGATGAGGCGGCATACTCTAAGACTGGCCTTACGTGGGCAGTGTAAAGCGCCCTAAATGCCTCCTTACTTAGGTTTCTGAATGATGTTCTAACTTTTGCCAGTGTAGAGTACGCTGCTGTCGTTATCCTATTAATATGTGCCTCAGTAGATAGATTAGGTGTTACGTCCACCCCCAGGTCTCTTTCACGCGTCGTTACAGGTAGGCTGTTCCCCTTCATTGTGTACTGTCCCTTTGGTCTCCTATCTCCTAGTCCCATTTCCATAACTTTACATTTGCTCGTGTTGATTTCTAGTAGCCATTTCTCTGACCATCTCTGCAATCTGTTCAGGTCCTCTTGGAGGATCCTGCAATCCTCATCTGTCACAACTCTTCTCATCAACTTTGCATCATCCGCAAACATCGACATGTAGGACTCTACGCCTGTAAACATGTCGTTAACATATACAAGAAATAGAATTGGTCCCAGCACCGATCCTTGTGGTACTCCACTTGTTACTGTTCGCCAGTCCGACTTCTCGCCCCTTACCGTAACTCTTTGGCTCCTTCCTGTTAGGTAGTTCCTTATCCATTCTAGGACCTTTCCCCCCACCCCCGCCTGCCTCTCGAGCTTGAACAGCAGTCTCATGTTCGGTACTGTATCAAAGGCTTTTTGGCAGTCCAGAAATATGCAGTCTGCCCAACCATCTCTGTCCTGTCTTATCCTCGTTATTTTATCATAGAATTCCAGAAGGTTTGTTAGGCACGATTTCCCTGTCCAGAACCCATGTTGATGTTTGTTCACAAACCTAATGTTCTCCAGGTGTGCAACCAGTCGCAGCCTAATTATTCTTTCCAGTATTTTACAGGGGATGCTTGTCAGTGATACAGGTCTGTAGTTAAGTGCCTCCTCCCTATCTCCTTTCTTGAAGATCTGCACGACATTTGCCTTCTTCCAGCAACTGGGCAATTCTCCTGACATAAGTGACTCATTAAAGATCATTGCCAGAGGCACGCTGAGGGCCTGTGCTACTTCTTTTAGTATCCACGGTGATACTTTGTCTGGTCCAACTGCTTTAGTTGCATCTAGAGTTGTCAACTGTTTCATTACCTCCTCTGCTGCCACCTCTATATCTGATAGTCTTTCATCTAGGGTAACCCCTTCCAACAATGGGAGCTGCTCAGGCTCCCAGAGTGTGTGTGTGTGTGTGTGTGTGTGTGTGTGTGTGTGTGTGTGTGTGTGTGTGTGTGTGTGTGTGTGTGTGTGTGTGTGTGTGTGTGTGTGTGTGTGTGTGTGTGTGTGTGTGTGTGTGTGTGTGTGTGTGTGTGTGTGTGTGTGTGTGTGTGTGTGTGTGTGTGTGTGTGTGTGTGTGTGTGTGTGTGTGTGTGTGTGTGTGTGTGTGTGTGTGTACTCACCTAGTTGTACTCACCTAGTTGTGTCTGCAGGATCGAGCATTGACTCTTGGATCCCGCCTTTCGAGCATCGGTTGTTTACAGCAATGACTCCTGTCCTATTTCCCTATCATACCTGGTTTTAAAATTATGAATAGTATTTGCTTCCACAACCTGTTCCTGAAGTGCATTCCATTTCCCCCACTACTCTCACGCTAAAAGAAAACTTCCTAACATCTCTGTGACTCATCTGAGTTTCAAGCTTCCATCCATGTCCTCTCGTTCTGTTACTATTCCGTGTGAACATTTCGTCTATGTCCACTCTGTCAATTCCTCTGACTATCTTATACGTTCCTATCATGTCCCCCCTCTCTTTTCTTCTTTCTAGTGTCGTAAGGCACAGTTCCCTCAGGCGCTCTTCATACCCCATCCCTCGTAGCTCTGGGACGAGTCTCGTTGCAAACCTCTGAACCTTTTCCAGTTTCATTATATGCTTCTTCAGATGGAGACTCCATGATGAGGCGGCATACTCTAAGACTGGCCTTACGTGGGCAGTGTAAAGCGCCCTAAATGCCTCCTTACTTAGGTTTCTGAATGATGTTCTAACTTTTGCCAGTGTAGAGTACGCTGCTGTCGTTATCCTATTAATATGTGCCTCAGTAGATAGATTAGGTGTTACGTCCACCCCCAGGTCTCTTTCACGCGTCGTTACAGGTAGGCTGTTCCCCTTCATTGTGTACTGTCCCTTTGGTCTCCTATCTCCTAGTCCCATTTCCATAACTTTACATTTGCTCGTGTTGATTTCTAGTAGCCATTTCTCTGACCATCTCTGCAATCTGTTCAGGTCCTCTTGGAGGATCCTGCAATCCTCATCTGTCACAACTCTTCTCATCAACTTTGCATCATCCGCAAACATCGACATGTAGGACTCTACGCCTGTAAACATGTCGTTAACATATACAAGAAATAGAATTGGTCCCAGCACCGATCCTTGTGGTACTCCACTTGTTACTGTTCGCCAGTCCGACTTCTCGCCCCTTACCGTAACTCTTTGGCTCCTTCCTGTTAGGTAGTTCCTTATCCATTCTAGGACCTTTCCCCCCACCCCCGCCTGCCTCTCGAGCTTGAACAGCAGTCTCATGTTCGGTACTGTATCAAAGGCTTTTTGGCAGTCCAGAAATATGCAGTCTGCCCAACCATCTCTGTCCTGTCTTATCCTCGTTATTTTATCATAGAATTCCAGAAGGTTTGTTAGGCACGATTTCCCTGTCCAGAACCCATGTTGATGTTTGTTCACAAACCTAATGTTCTCCAGGTGTGCAACCAGTCGCAGCCTAATTATTCTTTCCAGTATTTTACAGGGGATGCTTGTCAGTGATACAGGTCTGTAGTTAAGTGCCTCCTCCCTATCTCCTTTCTTGAAGATCTGCACGACATTTGCCTTCTTCCAGCAACTGGGCAATTCTCCTGACATAAGTGACTCATTAAAGATCATTGCCAGAGGCACGCTGAGGGCCTGTGCTACTTCTTTTAGTATCCACGGTGATACTTTGTCTGGTCCAACTGCTTTAGTTGCATCTAGAGTTGTCAACTGTTTCATTACCTCCTCTGCTGCCACCTCTATATCTGATAGTCTTTCATCTAGGGTAACCCCTTCCAACAATGGGAGCTGCTCAGGCTCCCAGTGTGTGTGTGTGTGTGTGTGTGTGTGTGTGTGTGTGTGTGTGTGTGTGTGTGTGTGTGTGTGTGTGTGTGTGTGTGTGTGTGTGTGTGTGTGTGTGTGTGTGTGTGTGTGTGTGTGTGTGTGTGTGTGTGTGTGTGTGTGTGTGTGTGTGTGTGTGTGTGTGTGTGTGTGTGTGTGTGTGTGTGTGTGTGTGTGTGTGTGTGTGTGTGTGTGTGTGTGTGTGTGTGTGTGTGTGTGTGTGTGTGTGTGTGTGTGTGTGTGTGTGTGTGTGTGTGTGTGTGTGTGTGTGTGTGTGTGTGTGTGTGTGTGTGTGTGTGTGTGGTGTGTGTGTGTGTGTGTGTGTGTGTGTGTGTGTGTGTGTGTGTGTGTGTACTCACCTAATTGTACTCACCTAATTGTGCTTGCGGGGGTTGAGCTCTGGCTCTTTGGTCCCGCCTCTCAACCGTCAATCAACTGGTGTACAGATTCCTGAGCCTATTGGGCTCTATCATATCTACATTTGAAACTGTGAATGGAGTCAGCCTCCACCACATCACTTCCTAATGCATTCCATTTGCTAACTACTCTGACACTGAAAAAGTTCTTTCTAACGTCTCTGTGGCTCATTTGGGTACTCAGCTTCCACCTGTGTCCCCTTGTTCGCGTCCCACCAGTGTTGAAAAGTTCATCCTTGTTTACCCGGTCGATTCCCCTGAGGATTTTGTAGGTTGTGATCATGTCCCCCCTTACTCTTCTGTCTTCCAGTGTCGTGAGGTGCATTTCCCGTAGCCTTTCCTCATAACTCATGCCTCTTAGTTCTGGGACTAGTCTAGTAGCATACCTTTGGACTTTTTCCAGCTTCGTCTTGTGCTTGACCAGGTACGGGCTCCATGCTGGGGCCGCATACTCCAGGATTGGTCTTACATATGTGGTGTACAAGATTCTGAATGATTCCTTACACAGGTTCCTGAACGCCGTTCTGATGTTAGCCAGCCTCGCATATGCCGCAGACGTTATTCTCTTTATGTGGGCTTCAGGAGACAGGTGTGTGTGTGTGTGTGTGTGTGTGTGTGTGTGTGTGTGTGTGTGTACTCACCTAGTTGTACTCACCTAGTTGTGTCTGCAGGATCGAGCATTGACTCTTGGATCCCGCCTTTCGAGCATCGGTTGTTTACAGCAATGACTCCTGTCCTATTTCCCTATCATACCTGGTTTTAAAATTATGAATAGTATTTGCTTCCACAACCTGTTCCTGAAGTGCATTCCATTTCCCCCACTACTCTCACGCTAAAAGAAAACTTCCTAACATCTCTGTGACTCATCTGAGTTTCAAGCTTCCATCCATGTCCTCTCGTTCTGTTACTATTCCGTGTGAACATTTCGTCTATGTCCACTCTGTCAATTCCTCTGACTATCTTATACGTTCCTATCATGTCCCCCCTCTCTTTTCTTCTTTCTAGTGTCGTAAGGCACAGTTCCCTCAGGCGCTCTTCATACCCCATCCCTCGTAGCTCTGGGACGAGTCTCGTTGCAAACCTCTGAACCTTTTCCAGTTTCATTATATGCTTCTTCAGATGGAGACTCCATGATGAGGCGGCATACTCTAAGACTGGCCTTACGTGGGCAGTGTAAAGCGCCCTAAATGCCTCCTTACTTAGGTTTCTGAATGATGTTCTAACTTTTGCCAGTGTAGAGTACGCTGCTGTCGTTATCCTATTAATATGTGCCTCAGTAGATAGATTAGGTGTTACGTCCACCCCCAGGTCTCTTTCACGCGTCGTTACAGGTAGGCTGTTCCCCTTCATTGTGTACTGTCCCTTTGGTCTCCTATCTCCTAGTCCCATTTCCATAACTTTACATTTGCTCGTGTTGATTTCTAGTAGCCATTTCTCTGACCATCTCTGCAATCTGTTCAGGTCCTCTTGGAGGATCCTGCAATCCTCATCTGTCACAACTCTTCTCATCAACTTTGCATCATCCGCAAACATCGACATGTAGGACTCTACGCCTGTAAACATGTCGTTAACATATACAAGAAATAGAATTGGTCCCAGCACCGATCCTTGTGGTACTCCACTTGTTACTGTTCGCCAGTCCGACTTCTCGCCCCTTACCGTAACTCTTTGGCTCCTTCCTGTTAGGTAGTTCCTTATCCATTCTAGGACCTTTCCCCCCACCCCCGCCTGCCTCTCGAGCTTGAACAGCAGTCTCATGTTCGGTACTGTATCAAAGGCTTTTTGGCAGTCCAGAAATATGCAGTCTGCCCAACCATCTCTGTCCTGTCTTATCCTCGTTATTTTATCATAGAATTCCAGAAGGTTTGTTAGGCACGATTTCCCTGTCCAGAACCCATGTTGATGTTTGTTCACAAACCTAATGTTCTCCAGGTGTGCAACCAGTCGCAGCCTAATTATTCTTTCCAGTATTTTACAGGGGATGCTTGTCAGTGATACAGGTCTGTAGTTAAGTGCCTCCTCCCTATCTCCTTTCTTGAAGATCTGCACGACATTTGCCTTCTTCCAGCAACTGGGCAATTCTCCTGACATAAGTGACTCATTAAAGATCATTGCCAGAGGCACGCTGAGGGCCTGTGCTACTTCTTTTAGTATCCACGGTGATACTTTGTCTGGTCCAACTGCTTTAGTTGCATCTAGAGTTGTCAACTGTTTCATTACCTCCTCTGCTGCCACCTCTATATCTGATAGTCTTTCATCTAGGGTAACCCCTTCCAACAATGGGAGCTGCTCAGGCTCCCAGAGTGTGTGTGTGTGTGTGTGTGTGTGTGTGTGTGTGTGTGTGTGTGTGTGTGTGTGTGTGTGTGTGTGTGTGTGTGTGTGTGTGTGTGTGTGTGTGTGTGTGTGTGTGTGTGTGTGTGTGTGTGTGTGTGTGTGTGTGTGTGTGTGTGTGTGTGTGTGTGTGTGTGTGTGTGTGTGTGTGTGTGTGTGTGTGTGTGTGTGTGTGTGTGTGTGTGTGTGTGTGTGTGTGTGTGTGTGTGTGTGTGTGTGTGTGTGTGTGTGTGTGTGTGTGTGTGTGTGTGTGTGTGTGTGTGTGTGTGTGTGTGTGTGTGTGTACTCACCTAGTTGTACTCACCTAGTTGTGTCTGCAGGATCGAGCATTGACTCTTGGATCCCGCCTTTCGAGCATCGGTTGTTTACAGCAATGACTCCTGTCCTATTTCCCTATCATACCTGGTTTTAAAATTATGAATAGTATTTGCTTCCACAACCTGTTCCTGAAGTGCATTCCATTTCCCCCACTACTCTCACGCTAAAAGAAAACTTCCTAACATCTCTGTGACTCATCTGAGTTTCAAGCTTCCATCCATGTCCTCTCGTTCTGTTACTATTCCGTGTGAACATTTCGTCTATGTCCACTCTGTCAATTCCTCTGACTATCTTATACGTTCCTATCATGTCCCCCCTCTCTTTTCTTCTTTCTAGTGTCGTAAGGCACAGTTCCCTCAGGCGCTCTTCATACCCCATCCCTCGTAGCTCTGGGACGAGTCTCGTTGCAAACCTCTGAACCTTTTCCAGTTTCATTATATGCTTCTTCAGATGGAGACTCCATGATGAGGCGGCATACTCTAAGACTGGCCTTACGTGGGCAGTGTAAAGCGCCCTAAATGCCTCCTTACTTAGGTTTCTGAATGATGTTCTAACTTTTGCCAGTGTAGAGTACGCTGCTGTCGTTATCCTATTAATATGTGCCTCAGTAGATAGATTAGGTGTTACGTCCACCCCCAGGTCTCTTTCACGCGTCGTTACAGGTAGGCTGTTCCCCTTCATTGTGTACTGTCCCTTTGGTCTCCTATCTCCTAGTCCCATTTCCATAACTTTACATTTGCTCGTGTTGATTTCTAGTAGCCATTTCTCTGACCATCTCTGCAATCTGTTCAGGTCCTCTTGGAGGATCCTGCAATCCTCATCTGTCACAACTCTTCTCATCAACTTTGCATCATCCGCAAACATCGACATGTAGGACTCTACGCCTGTAAACATGTCGTTAACATATACAAGAAATAGAATTGGTCCCAGCACCGATCCTTGTGGTACTCCACTTGTTACTGTTCGCCAGTCCGACTTCTCGCCCCTTACCGTAACTCTTTGGCTCCTTCCTGTTAGGTAGTTCCTTATCCATTCTAGGACCTTTCCCCCCACCCCCGCCTGCCTCTCGAGCTTGAACAGCAGTCTCATGTTCGGTACTGTATCAAAGGCTTTTTGGCAGTCCAGAAATATGCAGTCTGCCCAACCATCTCTGTCCTGTCTTATCCTCGTTATTTTATCATAGAATTCCAGAAGGTTTGTTAGGCACGATTTCCCTGTCCAGAACCCATGTTGATGTTTGTTCACAAACCTAATGTTCTCCAGGTGTGCAACCAGTCGCAGCCTAATTATTCTTTCCAGTATTTTACAGGGGATGCTTGTCAGTGATACAGGTCTGTAGTTAAGTGCCTCCTCCCTATCTCCTTTCTTGAAGATCTGCACGACATTTGCCTTCTTCCAGCAACTGGGCAATTCTCCTGACATAAGTGACTCATTAAAGATCATTGCCAGAGGCACGCTGAGGGCCTGTGCTACTTCTTTTAGTATCCACGGTGATACTTTGTCTGGTCCAACTGCTTTAGTTGCATCTAGAGTTGTCAACTGTTTCATTACCTCCTCTGCTGCCACCTCTATATCTGATAGTCTTTCATCTAGGGTAACCCCTTCCAACAATGGGAGCTGCTCAGGCTCCCAGAGTGTGTGTGTGTGTGTGTGTGTGTGTGTGTGTGTGTGTGTGTGTGTGTGTGTGTGTGTGTGTGTGTGTGTGTGTGTGTGTGTGTGTGTGTGTGTGTGTGTGTGTGTGTGTGTGTGTGTGTGTGTGTGTGTGTGTGTGTGTGTGTGTGTGTGTGTGTGTGTGTGTGTGTGTGTGTGTGTGTGTGTGTGTGTGTGTGTGTGTGTGTGTGTGTGTGTGTGTGTGTGTGTGTGTGTGTGTGTGTGTGTGTGTGTGTGTGTGTGTGTGTGTGTGTGTGTGTGTGTGTGTGTGTGTGTGTGTGTGTGTGTGTGTGTGTGTGTGTGTGTGTGTGTGTGTGTGTGTGTGTGTGTGTGTGTGTGTGTGTGTGTGTGTGTGTGTGTGTGTGTGTGTGTGTGTGTGTGTGTGTGTGTGTGTGTGTGTGTGTGTGTGTGTGTGTGTGTGTGTGTGTGTGTGTGTGTGTGTGTGTGTGTGTGTGTGTGTGTGTGTGTGTGTGTGTGTGTGTGTGTGTACTCACCTAGTTGTACTCACCTAGTTGTGTCTGCAGGATCGAGCATTGACTCTTGGATCCCGCCTTTCGAGCATCGGTTGTTTACAGCAATGACTCCTGTCCTATTTCCCTATCATACCTGGTTTTAAAATTATGAATAGTATTTGCTTCCACAACCTGTTCCTGAAGTGCATTCCATTTCCCCACTACTCTCACGCTAAAAGAAAACTTCCTAACATCTCTGTGACTCATCTGAGTTTCAAGCTTCCATCCATGTCCTCTCGTTCTGTTACTATTCCGTGTGAACATTTCGTCTATGTCCACTCTGTCAATTCCTCTGACTATCTTATACGTTCCTATCATGTCCCCCCTCTCTTTTCTTCTTTCTAGTGTCGTAAGGCACAGTTCCCTCAGGCGCTCTTCATACCCCATCCCTCGTAGCTCTGGGACGAGTCTCGTTGCAAACCTCTGAACCTTTTCCAGTTTCATTATATGCTTCTTCAGATGGAGACTCCATGATGAGGCGGCATACTCTAAGACTGGCCTTACGTGGGCAGTGTAAAGCGCCCTAAATGCCTCCTTACTTAGGTTTCTGAATGATGTTCTAACTTTTGCCAGTGTAGAGTACGCTGCTGTCGTTATCCTATTAATATGTGCCTCAGTAGATAGATTAGGTGTTACGTCCACCCCCAGGTCTCTTTCACGCGTCGTTACAGGTAGGCTGTTCCCCTTCATTGTGTACTGTCCCTTTGGTCTCCTATCTCCTAGTACCATTTCCATAACTTTACATTTGCTCGTGTTGATTTCTAGTAGCCATTTCTCTGACCATCTCTGCAATCTGTTCAGGTCCTCTTGGAGGATCCTGCAATCCTCATCTGTCACAACTCTTCTCATCAACTTTGCATCATCCGCAAACATCGACATGTAGGACTCTACGCCTGTAAACATGTCGTTAACATATACAAGAAATAGAATTGGTCCCAGCACCGATCCTTGTGGTACTCCACTTGTTACTGTTCGCCAGTCCGACTTCTCGCCCCTTACCGTAACTCTTTGGCTCCTTCCTGTTAGGTAGTTCCTTATCCATTCTAGGACCTTTCCCCCCACCCCCGCCTGCCTCTCGAGCTTGAACAGCAGTCTCATGTTCGGTACTGTATCAAAGGCTTTTTGGCAGTCCAGAAATATGCAGTCTGCCCAACCATCTCTGTCCTGTCTTATCCTCGTTATTTTATCATAGAATTCCAGAAGGTTTGTTAGGCACGATTTCCCTGTCCAGAACCCATGTTGATGTTTGTTCACAAACCTAATGTTCTCCAGGTGTGCAACCAGTCGCAGCCTAATTATTCTTTCCAGTATTTTACAGGGGATGCTTGTCAGTGATACAGGTCTGTAGTTAAGTGCCTCCTCCCTATCTCCTTTCTTGAAGATCTGCACGACATTTGCCTTCTTCCAGCAACTGGGCAATTCTCCTGACATAAGTGACTCATTAAAGATCATTGCCAGAGGCACGCTGAGGGCCTGTGCTGCTTCTTTTAGTATCCACGGTGATACTTTGTCTGGTCCAACTGCTTTAGTTGCATCTAGAGTTGTCAACTGTTTCATTACCTCCTCTGCTGTCACCTCTATATCTGATAGTCTTTCATCTAGGGTAACCCCTTCCAACAATGGGAGCTGCTCAGGCTCCCAGTGTGTGTGTGTGTGTGTGTGTGTGTGTGTGTGTGTGTGTGTGTGTGTGTGTGTGTGTGTGTGTGTGTGTGTGTGTGTACTCACCTAATTGTGCTTGCGGGGGTTGAGCTCTGGCTCTTTGGTCCCGCCTCTCAACCGTCAATCAACTGGTGTACAGATTCCTGAGACTGGTGTACAGATTCCGCGTGTGTGTGTGTGTGTGTGTGTGTGTGTGTGTGTGTGTGTGTTTGTGTGTGTGTGTGTGTGTGTGTGTGTGTGTGTGTGTGTGTGTGTGTGTGTGTGTGTGTGTGTGTGTGTGTGTGTGTGTGTGTGTGTGTGTGTGTGTGTGTGGTGTGTGTGTGTGTGTGTGTGTGTGTGTGTGTGTGTGTGTGTGTGTGTGTGTGTGTGTGTGTGTGTGTGTGTGTGTGGGTGTGTGTGTGTGTGTGTGTGTGTGTGTGTGTGTGTGTGTGTGTGTGTGTGTGTGTGTGTGTGTGTGTGTGTGTGTGTGTGTGTGTGTGTGTGTGTGTGTGTGTGTGTGTGTGTGTGTGTGTGTGTGTGTGTGTGTGTGTGTGTGTGTGTGTGTGTGTGTGTGTGTGTGTGTGTGTGTGTGTGTGTGTGTGTGTACTCACCTAGTTGTACTCACCTAGTTGTGTCTGCAGGATCGAGCATTGACTCTTGGATCCCGCCTTTCGAGCATCGGTTGTTTACAGCAATGACTCCTGTCCTATTTCCCTATCATACCTGGTTTTAAAATTATGAATAGTATTTGCTTCCACAACCTGTTCCTGAAGTGCATTCCATTTCCCCACTACTCTCACGCTAAAAGAAAACTTCCTAACATCTCTGTGACTCATCTGAGTTTCAAGCTTCCATCCATGTCCTCTCGTTCTGTTACTATTCCGTGTGAACATTTCGTCTATGTCCACTCTGTCAATTCCTCTGACTATCTTATACGTTCCTATCATGTCCCCCCTCTCTTTTCTTCTTTCTAGTGTCGTAAGGCACAGTTCCCTCAGGCGCTCTTCATACCCCATCCCTCGTAGCTCTGGGACGAGTCTCGTTGCAAACCTCTGAACCTTTTCCAGTTTCATTATATGCTTCTTCAGATGGAGACTCCATGATGAGGCGGCATACTCTAAGACTGGCCTTACGTGGGCAGTGTAAAGCGCCCTAAATGCCTCCTTACTTAGGTTTCTGAATGATGTTCTAACTTTTGCCAGTGTAGAGTACGCTGCTGTCGTTATCCTATTAATATGTGCCTCAGTAGATAGATTAGGTGTTACGTCCACCCCCAGGTCTCTTTCACGCGTCGTTACAGGTAGGCTGTTCCCCTTCATTGTGTACTGTCCCTTTGGTCTCCTATCTCCTAGTACCATTTCCATAACTTTACATTTGCTCGTGTTGATTTCTAGTAGCCATTTCTCTGACCATCTCTGCAATCTGTTCAGGTCCTCTTGGAGGATCCTGCAATCCTCATCTGTCACAACTCTTCTCATCAACTTTGCATCATCCGCAAACATCGACATGTAGGACTCTACGCCTGTAAACATGTCGTTAACATATACAAGAAATAGAATTGGTCCCAGCACCGATCCTTGTGGTACTCCACTTGTTACTGTTCGCCAGTCCGACTTCTCGCCCCTTACCGTAACTCTTTGGCTCCTTCCTGTTAGGTAGTTCCTTATCCATTCTAGGACCTTTCCCCCCACCCCCGCCTGCCTCTCGAGCTTGAACAGCAGTCTCATGTTCGGTACTGTATCAAAGGCTTTTTGGCAGTCCAGAAATATGCAGTCTGCCCAACCATCTCTGTCCTGTCTTATCCTCGTTATTTTATCATAGAATTCCAGAAGGTTTGTTAGGCACGATTTCCCTGTCCAGAACCCATGTTGATGTTTGTTCACAAACCTAATGTTCTCCAGGTGTGCAACCAGTCGCAGCCTAATTATTCTTTCCAGTATTTTACAGGGGATGCTTGTCAGTGATACAGGTCTGTAGTTAAGTGCCTCCTCCCTATCTCCTTTCTTGAAGATCTGCACGACATTTGCCTTCTTCCAGCAACTGGGCAATTCTCCTGACATAAGTGACTCATTAAAGATCATTGCCAGAGGCACGCTGAGGGCCTGTGCTGCTTCTTTTAGTATCCACGGTGATACTTTGTCTGGTCCAACTGCTTTAGTTGCATCTAGAGTTGTCAACTGTTTCATTACCTCCTCTGCTGTCACCTCTATATCTGATAGTCTTTCATCTAGGGTAACCCCTTCCAACAATGGGAGCTGCTCAGGCTCCCAGTGTGTGTGTGTGTGTGTGTGTGTGTGTGTGTGTGTGTGTGTGTGTGTGTGTGTGTGTGTGTGTGTGTGTGTGTGTGTGTACTCACCTAATTGTGCTTGCGGGGGTTGAGCTCTGGCTCTTTGGTCCCGCCTCTCAACCGTCAATCAACTGGTGTACAGATTCCTGAGACTGGTGTACAGATTCCGCGTGTGTGTGTGTGTGTGTGTGTGTGTGTGTGTGTGTGTGTGTGTTTGTGTGTGTGTGTGTGTGTGTGTGTGTGTGTGTGTGTGTGTGTGTGTGTGTGTGTGTGTGTGTGTGTGTGTGTGTGTGTGTGTGTGTGTGTGTGGTGTGTGTGTGTGTGTGTGTGTGTGTGTGTGTGTGTGTGTGTGTGTGTGTGTGTGTGTGTGTGTGTGTGTGGGTGTGTGTGTGTGTGTGTGTGTGTGTGTGTGTGTGTGTGTGTGTGTGTGTGTGTGTGTGTGTGTGTGTGTGTGTGTGTGTGTGTGTGTGTGTGTGTGTGTGTGTGTGTGTGTGTGTGTGTGTGTGTGTGTGTGTGTGTGTGTGTGTGTGTGTGTGTGTGTGTGTGTGTGTGTGTGTGTGTGTGTGTGTGTGTGTGTGTGTGTGTGTGTGTGTGTGTGTGTGTGTGTGTGTGTGTGTGTGTGTGTGTGTGTGTGTGTGTGTGTGTGTGTGTGTGTGTGTGTACTCACCTAGTTGTACTCACCTAGTTGTGTCTGCAGGATCGAGCATTGACTCTTGGATCCCGCCTTTCGAGCATCGGTTGTTTACAGCAATGACTCCTGTCCTATTTCCCTATCATACCTGGTTTTAAAATTATGAATAGTATTTGCTTCCACAACCTGTTCCTGAAGTGCATTCCATTTCCCCCACTACTCTCACGCTAAAAGAAAACTTCCTAACATCTCTGTGACTCATCTGAGTTTCAAGCTTCCATCCATGTCCTCTCGTTCTGTTACTATTCCGTGTGAACATTTCGTCTATGTCCACTCTGTCAATTCCTCTGACTATCTTATACGTTCCTATCATGTCCCCCCTCTCTTTTCTTCTTTCTAGTGTCGTAAGGCACAGTTCCCTCAGGCGCTCTTCATACCCCATCCCTCGTAGCTCTGGGACGAGTCTCGTTGCAAACCTCTGAACCTTTTCCAGTTTCATTATATGCTTCTTCAGATGGAGACTCCATGATGAGGCGGCATACTCTAAGACTGGCCTTACGTGGGCAGTGTAAAGCGCCCTAAATGCCTCCTTACTTAGGTTTCTGAATGATGTTCTAACTTTTGCCAGTGTAGAGTACGCTGCTGTCGTTATCCTATTAATATGTGCCTCAGTAGATAGATTAGGTGTTACGTCCACCCCCAGGTCTCTTTCACGCGTCGTTACAGGTAGGCTGTTCCCCTTCATTGTGTACTGTCCCTTTGGTCTCCTATCTCCTAGTCCCATTTCCATAACTTTACATTTGCTCGTGTTGATTTCTAGTAGCCATTTCTCTGACCATCTCTGCAATCTGTTCAGGTCCTCTTGGAGGATCCTGCAATCCTCATCTGTCACAACTCTTCTCATCAACTTTGCATCATCCGCAAACATCGACATGTAGGACTCTACGCCTGTAAACATGTCGTTAACATATACAAGAAATAGAATTGGTCCCAGCACCGATCCTTGTGGTACTCCACTTGTTACTGTTCGCCAGTCCGACTTCTCGCCCCTTACCGTAACTCTTTGGCTCCTTCCTGTTAGGTAGTTCCTTATCCATTCTAGGACCTTTCCCCCCACCCCCGCCTGCCTCTCGAGCTTGAACAGCAGTCTCATGTTCGGTACTGTATCAAAGGCTTTTTGGCAGTCCAGAAATATGCAGTCTGCCCAACCATCTCTGTCCTGTCTTATCCTCGTTATTTTATCATAGAATTCCAGAAGGTTTGTTAGGCACGATTTCCCTGTCCAGAACCCATGTTGATGTTTGTTCACAAACCTAATGTTCTCCAGGTGTGCAACCAGTCGCAGCCTAATTATTCTTTCCAGTATTTTACAGGGGATGCTTGTCAGTGATACAGGTCTGTAGTTAAGTGCCTCCTCCCTATCTCCTTTCTTGAAGATCTGCACGACATTTGCCTTCTTCCAGCAACTGGGCAATTCTCCTGACATAAGTGACTCATTAAAGATCATTGCCAGAGGCACGCTGAGGGCCTGTGCTACTTCTTTTAGTATCCACGGTGATACTTTGTCTGGTCCAACTGCTTTAGTTGCATCTAGAGTTGTCAACTGTTTCATTACCTCCTCTGCTGCCACCTCTATATCTGATAGTCTTTCATCTAGGGTAACCCCTTCCAACAATGGGAGCTGCTCAGGCTCCCAGAGTGTGTGTGTGTGTGTGTGTGTGTGTGTGTGTGTGTGTGTGTGTGTGTGTGTGTGTGTGTGTGTGTGTGTGTGTGTGTGTGTGTGTGTGTGTGTGTGTGTGTGTGTGTGTGTGTGTGTGTGTGTGTGTGTGTGTGTGTGTGTGTGTGTGTGTGTGTGTGTGTGTGTGTGTGTGTGTGTGTGTGTGTGTGTGTGTGTGTGTGTGTGTGTGTGTGTGTGTGTGTGTACTCACCTAGTTGTACTCACCTAGTTGTGTCTGCAGGATCGAGCATTGACTCTTGGATCCCGCCTTTCGAGCATCGGTTGTTTACAGCAATGACTCCTGTCCTATTTCCCTATCATACCTGGTTTTAAAATTATGAATAGTATTTGCTTCCACAACCTGTTCCTGAAGTGCATTCCATTTCCCCCACTACTCTCACGCTAAAAGAAAACTTCCTAACATCTCTGTGACTCATCTGAGTTTCAAGCTTCCATCCATGTCCTCTCGTTCTGTTACTATTCCGTGTGAACATTTCGTCTATGTCCACTCTGTCAATTCCTCTGACTATCTTATACGTTCCTATCATGTCCCCCCTCTCTTTTCTTCTTTCTAGTGTCGTAAGGCACAGTTCCCTCAGGCGCTCTTCATACCCCATCCCTCGTAGCTCTGGGACGAGTCTCGTTGCAAACCTCTGAACCTTTTCCAGTTTCATTATATGCTTCTTCAGATGGAGACTCCATGATGAGGCGGCATACTCTAAGACTGGCCTTACGTGGGCAGTGTAAAGCGCCCTAAATGCCTCCTTACTTAGGTTTCTGAATGATGTTCTAACTTTTGCCAGTGTAGAGTACGCTGCTGTCGTTATCCTATTAATATGTGCCTCAGTAGATAGATTAGGTGTTACGTCCACCCCCAGGTCTCTTTCACGCGTCGTTACAGGTAGGCTGTTCCCCTTCATTGTGTACTGTCCCTTTGGTCTCCTATCTCCTAGTCCCATTTCCATAACTTTACATTTGCTCGTGTTGATTTCTAGTAGCCATTTCTCTGACCATCTCTGCAATCTGTTCAGGTCCTCTTGGAGGATCCTGCAATCCTCATCTGTCACAACTCTTCTCATCAACTTTGCATCATCCGCAAACATCGACATGTAGGACTCTACGCCTGTAAACATGTCGTTAACATATACAAGAAATAGAATTGGTCCCAGCACCGATCCTTGTGGTACTCCACTTGTTACTGTTCGCCAGTCCGACTTCTCGCCCCTTACCGTAACTCTTTGGCTCCTTCCTGTTAGGTAGTTCCTTATCCATTCTAGGACCTTTCCCCCCACCCCCGCCTGCCTCTCGAGCTTGAACAGCAGTCTCATGTTCGGTACTGTATCAAAGGCTTTTTGGCAGTCCAGAAATATGCAGTCTGCCCAACCATCTCTGTCCTGTCTTATCCTCGTTATTTTATCATAGAATTCCAGAAGGTTTGTTAGGCACGATTTCCCTGTCCAGAACCCATGTTGATGTTTGTTCACAAACCTAATGTTCTCCAGGTGTGCAACCAGTCGCAGCCTAATTATTCTTTCCAGTATTTTACAGGGGATGCTTGTCAGTGATACAGGTCTGTAGTTAAGTGCCTCCTCCCTATCTCCTTTCTTGAAGATCTGCACGACATTTGCCTTCTTCCAGCAACTGGGCAATTCTCCTGACATAAGTGACTCATTAAAGATCATTGCCAGAGGCACGCTGAGGGCCTGTGCTACTTCTTTTAGTATCCACGGTGATACTTTGTCTGGTCCAACTGCTTTAGTTGCATCTAGAGTTGTCAACTGTTTCATTACCTCCTCTGCTGCCACCTCTATATCTGATAGTCTTTCATCTAGGGTAACCCCTTCCAACAATGGGAGCTGCTCAGGCTCCCAGAGTGTGTGTGTGTGTGTGTGTGTGTGTGTGTGTGTGTGTGTGTGTGTGTGTGTGTGTGTGTGTGTGTGTGTGTGTGTGTGTGTGTGTGTGTGTGTGTGTGTGTGTGTGTGTGTGTGTGTGTGTGTGTGTGTGTGTGTGTGTGTGTGTGTGTGTGTGTGTGTGTGTGTGTGTGTGTGTGTGTGTGTGTGTGTGTGTGTGTGTGTGTGTGTGTGTGTGTGTGTGTGTGTGTGTGTGTGTGTGTGTGTGTGTGTGTGTGTGTGTGTGTGTGTGTGTGTGTGTGTGTGTGTGTGTGTGTGTGTGTGTGTGTGTGTGTGTGTGTGTGTGTGTGTGTGTGTGTGTGTGTGTGTGTGTGTGTGTGTGTGTGTGTGTGTGTGTGTGTGTGTGTGTGTGTGTGTGTGTGTGTGTGTGTGTGTGTGTGTGTGTGTGTGTGTGTGTGTGTGTGTGTGTGTGTGTGTGTGTGTGTGTGTGTGTGTGTGTGTGTGTGTGTGTGTGTGTGTGTGTGTGTGTGTGTGTGTGTGTGTGTGTGTGTGTGTGTGTGTGTGTGTGTGTGTGTGTGTGTGTGTGTGTGTGTGTGTGTGTGTGTGTGTGTGTGTGTGTGTGTGTGTGTGTGTGTGTGTGTGTGTGTGTGTGTGTGTGTGTGTGTGTGTGTGTGTGTGTGTGTGTGTGTGTGTGTGTACTCACCTAGTTGTACTCACCTAGTTGTGTCTGCAGGATCGAGCATTGACTCTTGGATCCCGCCTTTCGAGCATCGGTTGTTTACAGCAATGACTCCTGTCCTATTTCCCTATCATACCTGGTTTTAAAATTATGAATAGTATTTGCTTCCACAACCTGTTCCTGAAGTGCATTCCATTTCCCCACTACTCTCACGCTAAAAGAAAACTTCCTAACATCTCTGTGACTCATCTGAGTTTCAAGCTTCCATCCATGTCCTCTCGTTCTGTTACTATTCCGTGTGAACATTTCGTCTATGTCCACTCTGTCAATTCCTCTGACTATCTTATACGTTCCTATCATGTCCCCCCTCTCTTTTCTTCTTTCTAGTGTCGTAAGGCACAGTTCCCTCAGGCGCTCTTCATACCCCATCCCTCGTAGCTCTGGGACGAGTCTCGTTGCAAACCTCTGAACCTTTTCCAGTTTCATTATATGCTTCTTCAGATGGAGACTCCATGATGAGGCGGCATACTCTAAGACTGGCCTTACGTGGGCAGTGTAAAGCGCCCTAAATGCCTCCTTACTTAGGTTTCTGAATGATGTTCTAACTTTTGCCAGTGTAGAGTACGCTGCTGTCGTTATCCTATTAATATGTGCCTCAGTAGATAGATTAGGTGTTACGTCCACCCCCAGGTCTCTTTCACGCGTCGTTACAGGTAGGCTGTTCCCCTTCATTGTGTACTGTCCCTTTGGTCTCCTATCTCTTAGTACCATTTCCATAACTTTACATTTGCTCGTGTTGATTTCTAGTAGCCATTTCTCTGACCATCTCTGCAATCTGTTCAGGTCCTCTTGGAGGATCCTGCAATCCTCATCTGTCACAACTCTTCTCATCAACTTTGCATCATCCGCAAACATCGACATGTAGGACTCTACGCCTGTAAACATGTCGTTAACATATACAAGAAATAGAATTGGTCCCAGCACCGATCCTTGTGGTACTCCACTTGTTACTGTTCGCCAGTCCGACTTCTCGCCCCTTACCGTAACTCTTTGGCTCCTTCCTGTTAGGTAGTTCCTTATCCATTCTAGGACCTTTCCCCCCACCCCCGCCTGCCTCTCGAGCTTGAACAGCAGTCTCATGTTCGGTACTGTATCAAAGGCTTTTTGGCAGTCCAGAAATATGCAGTCTGCCCAACCATCTCTGTCCTGTCTTATCCTCGTTATTTTATCATAGAATTCCAGAAGGTTTGTTAGGCACGATTTCCCTGTCCAGAACCCATGTTGATGTTTGTTCACAAACCTAATGTTCTCCAGGTGTGCAACCAGTCGCAGCCTAATTATTCTTTCCAGTATTTTACAGGGGATGCTTGTCAGTGATACAGGTCTGTAGTTAAGTGCCTCCTCCCTATCTCCTTTCTTGAAGATCTGCACGACATTTGCCTTCTTCCAGCAACTGGGCAATTCTCCTGACATAAGTGACTCATTAAAGATCATTGCCAGAGGCACGCTGAGGGCCTGTGCTGCTTCTTTTAGTATCCACGGTGATACTTTGTCTGGTCCAACTGCTTTAGTTGCATCTAGAGTTGTCAACTGTTTCATTACCTCCTCTGCTGTCACCTCTATATCTGATAGTCTTTCATCTAGGGTAACCCCTTCCAACAATGGGAGCTGCTCAGGCTCCCAGTGTGTGTGTGTGTGTGTGTGTGTGTGTGTGTGTGTGTGTGTGTGTGTGTGTGTGTGTGTGTGTGTGTGTGTGTGTGTGTACTCACCTAATTGTGCTTGCGGGGGTTGAGCTCTGGCTCTTTGGTCCCGCCTCTCAACCGTCAATCAACTGGTGTACAGATTCCTGAGACTGGTGTACAGATTCCGCGTGTGTGTGTGTGTGTGTGTGTGTGTGTGTGTGTGTGTGTGTGTGTTTGTGTGTGTGTGTGTGTGTGTGTGTGTGTGTGTGTGTGTGTGTGTGTGTGTGTGTGTGTGTGTGTGTGTGTGTGTGTGTGTGTGTGTGTGTGTGGTGTGTGTGTGTGTGTGTGTGTGTGTGTGTGTGTGTGTGTGTGTGTGTGTGTGTGTGTGTGTGTGTGTGGGTGTGTGTGTGTGTGTGTGTGTGTGTGTGTGTGTGTGTGTGTGTGTGTGTGTGTGTGTGTGTGTGTGTGTGTGTGTGTGTGTGTGTGTGTGTGTGTGTGTGTGTGTGTGTGTGTGTGTGTGTGTGTGTGTGTGTGTGTGTGTGTGTGTGTGTGTGTGTGTGTGTGTGTGTGTGTGTGTGTGTGTGTGTGTGTGTGTGTGTGTGTGTGTGTGTGTGTGTGTGTGTGTGTGTGTGTGTGTGTGTGTGTGTGTGTGTGTGTGTGTGTGTGTGTGTGTGTGTGTACTCACCTAGTTGTACTCACCTAGTTGTGTCTGCAGGATCGAGCATTGACTCTTGGATCCCGCCTTTCGAGCATCGGTTGTTTACAGCAATGACTCCTGTCCTATTTCCCTATCATACCTGGTTTTAAAATTATGAATAGTATTTGCTTCCACAACCTGTTCCTGAAGTGCATTCCATTTCCCCACTACTCTCACGCTAAAAGAAAACTTCCTAACATCTCTGTGACTCATCTGAGTTTCAAGCTTCCATCCATGTCCTCTCGTTCTGTTACTATTCCGTGTGAACATTTCGTCTATGTCCACTCTGTCAATTCCTCTGACTATCTTATACGTTCCTATCATGTCCCCCCTCTCTTTTCTTCTTTCTAGTGTCGTAAGGCACAGTTCCCTCAGGCGCTCTTCATACCCCATCCCTCGTAGCTCTGGGACGAGTCTCGTTGCAAACCTCTGAACCTTTTCCAGTTTCATTATATGCTTCTTCAGATGGAGACTCCATGATGAGGCGGCATACTCTAAGACTGGCCTTACGTGGGCAGTGTAAAGCGCCCTAAATGCCTCCTTACTTAGGTTTCTGAATGATGTTCTAACTTTTGCCAGTGTAGAGTACGCTGCTGTCGTTATCCTATTAATATGTGCCTCAGTAGATAGATTAGGTGTTACGTCCACCCCCAGGTCTCTTTCACGCGTCGTTACAGGTAGGCTGTTCCCCTTCATTGTGTACTGTCCCTTTGGTCTCCTATCTCCTAGTACCATTTCCATAACTTTACATTTGCTCGTGTTGATTTCTAGTAGCCATTTCTCTGACCATCTCTGCAATCTGTTCAGGTCCTCTTGGAGGATCCTGCAATCCTCATCTGTCACAACTCTTCTCATCAACTTTGCATCATCCGCAAACATCGACATGTAGGACTCTACGCCTGTAAACATGTCGTTAACATATACAAGAAATAGAATTGGTCCCAGCACCGATCCTTGTGGTACTCCACTTGTTACTGTTCGCCAGTCCGACTTCTCGCCCCTTACCGTAACTCTTTGGCTCCTTCCTGTTAGGTAGTTCCTTATCCATTCTAGGACCTTTCCCCCCACCCCCGCCTGCCTCTCGAGCTTGAACAGCAGTCTCATGTTCGGTACTGTATCAAAGGCTTTTTGGCAGTCCAGAAATATGCAGTCTGCCCAACCATCTCTGTCCTGTCTTATCCTCGTTATTTTATCATAGAATTCCAGAAGGTTTGTTAGGCACGATTTCCCTGTCCAGAACCCATGTTGATGTTTGTTCACAAACCTAATGTTCTCCAGGTGTGCAACCAGTCGCAGCCTAATTATTCTTTCCAGTATTTTACAGGGGATGCTTGTCAGTGATACAGGTCTGTAGTTAAGTGCCTCCTCCCTATCTCCTTTCTTGAAGATCTGCACGACATTTGCCTTCTTCCAGCAACTGGGCAATTCTCCTGACATAAGTGACTCATTAAAGATCATTGCCAGAGGCACGCTGAGGGCCTGTGCTGCTTCTTTTAGTATCCACGGTGATACTTTGTCTGGTCCAACTGCTTTAGTTGCATCTAGAGTTGTCAACTGTTTCATTACCTCCTCTGCTGTCACCTCTATATCTGATAGTCTTTCATCTAGGGTAACCCCTTCCAACAATGGGAGCTGCTCAGGCTCCCAGTGTGTGTGTGTGTGTGTGTGTGTGTGTGTGTGTGTGTGTGTGTGTGTGTGTGTGTGTGTGTGTGTGTGTGTGTGTGTGTACTCACCTAATTGTGCTTGCGGGGGTTGAGCTCTGGCTCTTTGGTCCCGCCTCTCAACCGTCAATCAACTGGTGTACAGATTCCTGAGACTGGTGTACAGATTCCGCGTGTGTGTGTGTGTGTGTGTGTGTGTGTGTGTGTGTGTGTGTGTTTGTGTGTGTGTGTGTGTGTGTGTGTGTGTGTGTGTGTGTGTGTGTGTGTGTGTGTGTGTGTGTGTGTGTGTGTGTGTGTGTGTGTGTGTGGTGTGTGTGTGTGTGTGTGTGTGTGTGTGTGTGTGTGTGTGTGTGTGTGTGTGTGTGTGTGTGTGTGTGTGTGTGTGGGTGTGGGTGTGTGTGTGTGTGTGTGTGTGTGTGTGTGTGTGTGTGTGTGTGTGTGTGTGTGTGTGTGTGTGTGTGTGTGTGTGTGTGTGTGTGTGTGTGTGTGTGTGTGTGTGTGTGTGTGTGTGTGTGTGTGTGTGTGTGTGTGTGTGTGTGTGTGTGTGTGTGTGTGTGTGTGTGTGTGTGTGTGTGTGTGTGTGTGTGTGTGTGTGTGTGTGTGTGTGTGTGTGTGTGTGTGTGTGTGTGTGTGTGTGTGTGTGTGTGTGTGTGTGTGTGTGTGTGTGTGTGTGTGTGTGTGTGTACTCACCTAGTTGTACTCACCTAGTTGTGTCTGCAGGATCGAGCATTGACTCTTGGATCCCGCCTTTCGAGCATCGGTTGTTTACAGCAATGACTCCTGTCCTATTTCCCTATCATACCTGGTTTTAAAATTATGAATAGTATTTGCTTCCACAACCTGTTCCTGAAGTGCATTCCATTTCCCCACTACTCTCACGCTAAAAGAAAACTTCCTAACATCTCTGTGACTCATCTGAGTTTCAAGCTTCCATCCATGTCCTCTCGTTCTGTTACTATTCCGTGTGAACATTTCGTCTATGTCCACTCTGTCAATTCCTCTGACTATCTTATACGTTCCTATCATGTCCCCCCTCTCTTTTCTTCTTTCTAGTGTCGTAAGGCACAGTTCCCTCAGGCGCTCTTCATACCCCATCCCTCGTAGCTCTGGGACGAGTCTCGTTGCAAACCTCTGAACCTTTTCCAGTTTCATTATATGCTTCTTCAGATGGAGACTCCATGATGAGGCGGCATACTCTAAGACTGGCCTTACGTGGGCAGTGTAAAGCGCCCTAAATGCCTCCTTACTTAGGTTTCTGAATGATGTTCTAACTTTTGCCAGTGTAGAGTACGCTGCTGTCGTTATCCTATTAATATGTGCCTCAGTAGATAGATTAGGTGTTACGTCCACCCCCAGGTCTCTTTCACGCGTCGTTACAGGTAGGCTGTTCCCCTTCATTGTGTACTGTCCCTTTGGTCTCCTATCTCCTAGTACCATTTCCATAACTTTACATTTGCTCGTGTTGATTTCTAGTAGCCATTTCTCTGACCATCTCTGCAATCTGTTCAGGTCCTCTTGGAGGATCCTGCAATCCTCATCTGTCACAACTCTTCTCATCAACTTTGCATCATCCGCAAACATCGACATGTAGGACTCTACGCCTGTAAACATGTCGTTAACATATACAAGAAATAGAATTGGTCCCAGCACCGATCCTTGTGGTACTCCACTTGTTACTGTTCGCCAGTCCGACTTCTCGCCCCTTACCGTAACTCTTTGGCTCCTTCCTGTTAGGTAGTTCCTTATCCATTCTAGGACCTTTCCCCCCACCCCCGCCTGCCTCTCGAGCTTGAACAGCAGTCTCATGTTCGGTACTGTATCAAAGGCTTTTTGGCAGTCCAGAAATATGCAGTCTGCCCAACCATCTCTGTCCTGTCTTATCCTCGTTATTTTATCATAGAATTCCAGAAGGTTTGTTAGGCACGATTTCCCTGTCCAGAACCCATGTTGATGTTTGTTCACAAACCTAATGTTCTCCAGGTGTGCAACCAGTCGCAGCCTAATTATTCTTTCCAGTATTTTACAGGGGATGCTTGTCAGTGATACAGGTCTGTAGTTAAGTGCCTCCTCCCTATCTCCTTTCTTGAAGATCTGCACGACATTTGCCTTCTTCCAGCAACTGGGCAATTCTCCTGACATAAGTGACTCATTAAAGATCATTGCCAGAGGCACGCTGAGGGCCTGTGCTGCTTCTTTTAGTATCCACGGTGATACTTTGTCTGGTCCAACTGCTTTAGTTGCATCTAGAGTTGTCAACTGTTTCATTACCTCCTCTGCTGTCACCTCTATATCTGATAGTCTTTCATCTAGGGTAACCCCTTCCAACAATGGGAGCTGCTCAGGCTCCCAGTGTGTGTGTGTGTGTGTGTGTGTGTGTGTGTGTGTGTGTGTGTGTGTGTGTGTGTGTGTGTGTGTGTGTGTGTGTGTGTGTACTCACCTAATTGTGCTTGCGGGGGTTGAGCTCTGGCTCTTTGGTCCCGCCTCTCAACCGTCAATCAACTGGTGTACAGATTCCTGAGACTGGTGTACAGATTCCGCGTGTGTGTGTGTGTGTGTGTGTGTGTGTGTGTGTGTGTTGTGTGTGTGTGTGTGTGTGTGTGTGTGTGTGTGTGTGTGTGTGTGTGTGTGTGTGTGTGTGTGTGTGTGTGTGTGTGTGTGTGTGTGTGTGTACTTACCTAATTGTGCTTGCGGGGGTTGAGCTCTGGCTCTTTGGTCCCGCCTGACACTTCTGTGTGTGTGTGTGTGTGTGTGGTGTGTGTGTGTGTGTGTGTGTGTGTGTGTGTGTGTGTGTGTGTGTGTGTGTGTGTGTGTGTGTGTGTGTGTGTGTGTGTGTGTGTGTGTGTGTGTACTCACCTAGTTGTACTCACCTAGCTGTGTCTGCAGGATCGAGCATTGACTCTTGGATCCCGCCTTTCGAGCATCGGTTGTTTACAGCAATGACTCCTGTCCTATTTCCCTATCATACCTGGTTTTAAAATTATGAATAGTATTTGCTTCCACAACCTGTTCCTGAAGTGCATTCCATTTCCCCACTACTCTCACGCTAAAAGAAAACTTCCTAACATCTCTGTGACTCATCTGAGTTTCAAGCTTCCATCCATGTCCTCTCGTTCTGTTACTATTCCGTGTGAACATTTCGTCTATGTCCACTCTGTCAATTCCTCTGACTATCTTATACGTTCCTATCATGTCCCCCCTCTCTTTTCTTCTTTCTAGTGTCGTAAGGCACAGTTCCCTCAGGCGCTCTTCATACCCCATCCCTCGTAGCTCTGGGACGAGTCTCGTTGCAAACCTCTGAACCTTTTCCAGTTTCATTATATGCTTCTTCAGATGGAGACTCCATGATGAGGCGGCATACTCTAAGACTGGCCTTACGTGGGCAGTGTAAAGCGCCCTAAATGCCTCCTTACTTAGGTTTCTGAATGATGTTCTAACTTTTGCCAGTGTAGAGTACGCTGCTGTCGTTATCCTATTAATATGTGCCTCAGTAGATAGATTAGGTGTTACGTCCACCCCCAGGTCTCTTTCACGCGTCGTTACAGGTAGGCTGTTCCCCTTCATTGCGTACTGTCCCTTTGGTCTCCTATCTCCTAGTCCCATTTCCATAACTTTACATTTGCTCGTGTTGATTTCTAGTAGCCATTTCTCTGACCATCTCTGCAATCTGTTCAGGTCCTCTTGGAGGATCCTGCAATCCTCATCTGTCACAACTCTTCTCATCAACTTTGCATCATCCGCAAACATCGACATGTAGGACTCTACGCCTGTAAACATGTCGTTAACATATACAAGAAATAGAATTGGTCCCAGCACCGATCCTTGTGGTACTCCACTTGTTACTGTTCGCCAGTCCGACTTCTCGCCCCTTACCGCAACTCTTTGGCTCCTTCCTGTTAGGTAGTTCCTTATCCATTCTAGGACCTTTCCCCCCACCCCCGCCTGCCTCTCGAGCTTGAACAGCAGTCTCATGTTCGGTACTGTATCAAAGGCTTTTTGGCAGTCCAGAAATATGCAGTCTGCCCAACCATCTCTGTCCTGTCTTATCCTCGTTATTTTATCATAGAATTCCAGAAGGTTTGTTAGGCACGATTTCCCTGTCCAGAACCCATTTTGATGTTTGTTCACAAACCTAATGTTCTCCAGGTGTGCAACCAGTCGCAGCCTAATTATTCTTTCCAGTATTTTACAGGGGATGCTTGTCAGTGATACAGGTCTGTAGTTAAGTGCCTCCTCCCTATCTCCTTTCTTGAAGATCTGCACGACATTTGCCTTCTTCCAGCAACTGGGCAATTCTCCTGACATAAGTGACTCATTAAAGATCATTGCCAGAGGCACGCTGAGGGCCTGTGCTACTTCTTTTAGTATCCACGGTGATACTTTGTCTGGTCCAACTGCTTTAGTTGCATCTAGAGTTGTCAACTGTTTCATTACCTCCTCTGCTGCCACCTCTATATCTGATAGTCTTTCATCTAGGGTAACCCCTTCCAACAATGGGAGCTGCTCAGGCTCCCAGTGTGTGTGTGTGTGTGTGTGTGTGTGTGTGTGTGTGTGTGTGTGTGTGTGTGTGTGTGTGTGTGTGTGTGTGTGTGTGTGTGTGTGTGTGTGTGTGTGTGTGTGTGTGTTGTGTGTGTGTGTGTGTGTGTGTGTGTGTGTGTGTGTGTGTGTGTGTGTGTGTGTGTGTGTGTGTGTGTGTGTGTGTGTGTGTGTGTGTGTGTGTGTGTGTGTGTACTCACCTAATTGTGCTTGCGGGGGTTGAGCTCTGGCTCTTTGGTCCCGCCTCTCAACCGTCAATCAACTGGTGTACAGATTCCTGAGACTGGTGTACAGATTCCGCGTGTGTGTGTGTGTGTGTGTGTGTGTGTGTGTGTGTGTGTGTGTGTGTGTGTGTGTGTGTGTGTGTGTGTGTGTGTGTGTGTGTGTGTGTGTGTGTGTGTGTGTGTGTGTGTGTGTGTGTGTGTGTGTGTGTGTGTGTGTGTGTGTGTGTGTGTGTGTGTGTGTGTGTGTGTGTGTGTGTGTGTGTGTGTGTGTGTGTGTGTGTGTGTGTACTCACCTAGTTGTACTCACCTAGTTGTGTCTGCAGGATCGAGCATTGACTCTTGGATCCCGCCTTTCGAGCATCGGTTGTTTACAGCAATGACTCCTGTCCTATTTCCCTATCATACCTGGTTTTAAAATTATGAATAGTATTTGCTTCCACAACCTGTTCCTGAAGTGCATTCCATTTCCCCACTACTCTCACGCTAAAAGAAAACTTCCTAACATCTCTGTGACTCATCTGAGTTTCAAGCTTCCATCCATGTCCTCTCGTTCTGTTACTATTCCGTGTGAACTTTTCGTCTATGTCCACTCTGTCAATTCCTCTGACTATCTTATACGTTCCTATCATGTCCCCCCTCTCTTTTCTTCTTTCTAGTGTCGTAAGGCACAGTTCCCTCAGGCGCTCTTCATACCCCATCCCTCGTAGCTCTGGGACGAGTCTCGTTGCAAACCTCTGAACCTTTTCCAGTTTCATTATATGCTTCTTCAGATGGAGACTCCATGATGAGGCGGCATACTCTAAGACTGGCCTTACGTGGGCAGTGTAAAGCGCCCTAAATGCCTCCTTACTTAGGTTTCTGAATGATGTTCTAACTTTTGCCAGTGTAGAGTACGCTGCTGTCGTTATCCTATTAATATGTGCCTCAGTAGATAGATTAGGTGTTACGTCCACCCCCAGGTCTCTTTCACGCGTCGTTACAGGTAGGCTGTTCCCCTTCATTGTGTGCTGTCCCTTTGGTCTCCTATCTCCTAGTCCCATTTCCATAACTTTACATTTGCTCGTGTTGATTTCTAGTAGCCATTTCTCTGACCATCTCTGCAATCTGTTCTGGTCCTCTTGGAGGATCCTGCAATCCTCATCTGTCACAACTCTTCTCATCAACTTTGCATCATCCGCAAACATCGACATGTAGGACTCTACGCCTGTAAACATGTCGTTAACATATACAAGAAATAGAATTGGTCCCAGCACCGATCCTTGTGGTACTCCACTTGTTACTGTTCGCCAGTCCGACTTCTCGCCCCTTACCGTAACTCTTTGGCTCCTTCCTGTTAGGTAGTTCCTTATCCATTCTAGGACCTTTCCCCCCACCCCCGCCTGCCTCTCGAGCTTGAACAGCAGTCTCATGTTCGGTACTGTATCAAAGGCTTTTTGGCAGTCCAGAAATATGCAGTCTGCCCAACCATCTCTGTCCTGTCTTATCCTCGTTATTTTATCATAGAATTCCAGAAGGTTTGTTAGGCACGATTTCCCTGTCCAGAACCCATGTTGATGTTTGTTCACAAACCTAATGTTCTCCAGGTGTGCAACCAGTCGCAGCCTAATTATTCTTTCCAGTATTTTACAGGGGATGCTTGTCAGTGATACAGGTCTGTAGTTAAGTGCCTCCTCCCTATCTCCTTTCTTGAAGATCTGCACGACATTTGCCTTCTTCCAGCAACTGGGCAATTCTCCTGACATAAGTGACTCATTAAAGATCATTGCCAGAGGCACGCTGAGGGCCTGTGCTACTTCTTTTAGTATCCACGGTGATACTTTGTCTGGTCCAACTGCTTTAGTTGCATCTAGAGTTGTCAACTGTTTCATTACCTCCTCTGCTGTCACCTCTATATCTGATAGTCTTTCATCTAGGGTAACCCCTTCCAACAATGGGAGCTGCTCAGGCTCCCAGTGTGTGTGTGTGTGTGTGTGTGTGTGTGTGTGTGTGTGTGTGTGTGTGTGTGTGTGTGTGTGTGTGTGTGTGTGTGTGTGTGTGTGTGTGTGTGTGTGTGTGTACTCACCTAATTGTGCTTGCGGGGGTTGAGCTCTGGCTCTTTGGTCCCGCCTCTCAACCGTCAATCAACTGGTGTACAGATTCCTGAGACTGGTGTACAGATTCCGCGTGTGTGTGTGTGTGTGTGTGTGTGTGTGTGTGTGTGTGTGTGTGTGTGTGTGTGTGTGTGTGTGTGTGTGTGTGTGTGTGTGTGTGTGTGTGTGTGTGTGTGTGTGTGTGTGTGTGTGTGTGTGTGTGTGTGTGTGTGTGTGTGTGTGTGTGTGTGTGTGTACTCACCTAGTTGTACTCACCTAGTTGTGTCTGCAGGATCGAGCATTGACTCTTGGATCCCGCCTTTCTAGCATCGGTTGTTTACAGCAATGACTCCTGTCCTATTTCCCTATCATACCTGGTTTTAAAATTATGAATAGTATTTGCTTCCACAACCTGTTCCTGAAGTGCATTCCATTTCCCCACTACTCTCACGCTAAAAGAAAACTTCCTAACATCTCTGTGACTCATCTGAGTTTCAAGCTTCCATCCATGTCCTCTCGTTCTGTTACTATTCCGTGTGAACTTTTCGTCTATGTCCACTCTGTCAATTCCTCTGACTATCTTATACGTTCCTATCATGTCCCCCCTCTCTTTTCTTCTTTCTAGTGTCGTAAGGCACAGTTCCCTCAGGCGCTCTTCATACCCCATCCCTCGTAGCTCTGGGACGAGTCTCGTTGCAAACCTCTGAACCTTTTCCAGTTTCATTATATGCTTCTTCAGATGGAGACTCCATGATGAGGCGGCATACTCTAAGACTGGCCTTACGTGGGCAGTGTAAAGCGCCCTAAATGCCTCCTTACTTAGGTTTCTGAATGATGTTCTAACTTTTGCCAGTGTAGAGTACGCTGCTGTCGTTATCCTATTAATATGTGCCTCAGTAGATAGATTAGGTGTTACGTCCACCCCCAGGTCTCTTTCACGCGTCGTTACAGGTAGGCTGTTCCCCTTCATTGTGTACTGTCCCTTTGGTCTCCTATCTCCTAGTCCCATTTCCATAACTTTACATTTGCTCGTGTTGATTTCTAGTAGCCATTTCTCTGACCATCTCTGCAATCTGTTCTGGTCCTCTTGGAGGATCCTGCAATCCTCATCTGTCACAACTCTTCTCATCAACTTTGCATCATCCGCAAACATCGACATGTAGGACTCTACGCCTGTAAACATGTCGTTAACATATACAAGAAATAGAATTGGTCCCAGCACCGATCCTTGTGGTACTCCACTTGTTACTGTTCGCCAGTCCGACTTCTCGCCCCTTACCGTAACTCTTTGGCTCCTTCCTGTTAGGTAGTTCCTTATCCATTCTAGGACCTTTCCCCCCACCCCCGCCTGCCTCTCGAGCTTGAACAGCAGTCTCATGTTCGGTACTGTATCAAAGGCTTTTTGGCAGTCCAGAAATATGCAGTCTGCCCAACCATCTCTGTCCTGTCTTATCCTCGTTATTTTATCATAGAATTCCAGAAGGTTTGTTAGGCACGATTTCCCTGTCCAGAACCCATGTTGATGTTTGTTCACAAACCTAATGTTCTCCAGGTGTGCAACCAGTCGCAGCCTAATTATTCTTTCCAGTATTTTACAGGGGATGCTTGTCAGTGATACAGGTCTGTAGTTAAGTGCCTCCTCCCTATCTCCTTTCTTGAAGATCTGCACGACATTTGCCTTCTTCCAGCAACTGGGCAATTCTCCTGACATAAGTGACTCATTAAAGATCATTGCCAGAGGCACGCTGAGGGCCTGTGCTACTTATTTTAGTATCCACGGTGATACTTTGTCTGGTCCAACTGCTTTAGTTGCATCTAGAGTTGTCAACTGTTTCATTACCTCCTCTGCTGTCACCTCTATATCTGATAGTCTTTCATCTAGGGTAACCCCTTCCAACAATGGGAGCTGCTCAGGCTCCCAGTGTGTGTGTGTGTGTGTGTGTGTGTGTGTGTGTGTGTGTGTGTGTGTGTGTGTGAGTGTTTGTGTGTGTGTGTGTGTGTGTGTGTGTGTGTGTGTGTGTGTACTCACCTAATTGTGCTTGCGGGGGTTGAGCTCTGGCTCTTTGGTCCCGCCTCTCAACCGTCAATCAACTGGTGTACAGATTCCTGAGACTGGTGTACAGATTCCGCGTGTGTGTGTGTGTGTGTGTGTGTGTGTGTGTGTGTGTGTGTGTGTGTGTGTGTGTGTGTGTGTGTGTGTGTGTGTGTGTGTGTGTGTGTGTGTGTGTGTGTGTGTGTGTGTGTGTGTGTGTGTGTGTGTGTGTGTGTGTGTGTGTGTGTGTGTGTGTGTGTGTGTACTCACCTAGTTGTACTCACCTAGTTGTGTCTGCAGGATCGAGCATTGACTCTTGGATCCCGCCTTTCGAGCATCGGTTGTTTACAGCAATGACTCCTGTCCTATTTCCCTATCATACCTGGTTTTAAAATTATGAATAGTATTTGCTTCCACAACCTGTTCCTGAAGTGCATTCCATTTCCCCACTACTCTCACGCTAAAAGAAAACTTCCTAACATCTCTGTGACTCATCTGAGTTTCAAGCTTCCATCCATGTCCTCTCGTTCTGTTACTATTCCGTGTGAACATTTCGTCTATGTCCACTCTGTCAATTCCTCTGACTATCTTATACGTTCCTATCATGTCCCCCCTCTCTTTTCTTCTTTCTAGTGTCGTAAGGCACAGTTCCCTCAGGCGCTCTTCATACCCCATCCCTCGTAGCTCTGGGACGAGTCTCGTTGCAAACCTCTGAACCTTTTCCAGTTTCATTATATGCTTCTTCAGATGGAGACTCCATGATGAGGCGGCATACTCTAAGACTGGCCTTACGTGGGCAGTGTAAAGCGCCCTAAATGCCTCCTTACTTAGGTTTCTGAATGATGTTCTAACTTTTGCCAGTGTAGAGTACGCTGCTGTCGTTATCCTATTAATATGTGCCTCAGTAGATAGATTAGGTGTTACGTCCACCCCCAGGTCTCTTTCACGCGTCGTTACAGGTAGGCTGTTCCCCTTCATTGTGTACTGTCCCTTTGGTCTCCTATCTCCTAGTCCCATTTCCATAACTTTACATTTGCTCGTGTTGATTTCTAGTAGCCATTTCTCTGACCATCTCTGCAATCTGTTCAGGTCCTCTTGGAGGATCCTGCAATCCTCATCTGTCACAACTCTTCTCATCAACTTTGCATCATCCGCAAACATCGACATGTAGGACTCTACGCCTGTAAACATGTCGTTAACATATACAAGAAATAGAATTGGTCCCAGCACCGATCCTTGTGGTACTCCACTTGTTACTGTTCGCCAGTCCGACTTCTCGCCCCTTACCGTAACTCTTTGGCTCCTTCCTGTTAGGTAGTTCCTTATCCATTCTAGGACCTTTCCCCCCACCCCCGCCTGCCTCTCGAGCTTGAACAGCAGTCTCATGTTCGGTACTGTATCAAAGGCTTTTTGGCAGTCCAGAAATATGCAGTCTGCCCAACCATCTCTGTCCTGTCTTATCCTCGTTATTTTATCATAGAATTCCAGAAGGTTTGTTAGGCACGATTTCCCTGTCCAGAACCCATGTTGATGTTTGTTCACAAACCTAATGTTCTCCAGGTGTGCAACCAGTCGCAGCCTAATTATTCTTTCCAGTATTTTACAGGGGATGCTTGTCAGTGATACAGGTCTGTAGTTAAGTGCCTCCTCCCTATCTCCTTTCTTGAAGATCTGCACGACATTTGCCTTCTTCCAGCAACTGGGCAATTCTCCTGACATAAGTGACTCATTAAAGATCATTGCCAGAGGCACGCTGAGGGCCTGTGCTACTTCTTTTAGTATCCACGGTGATACTTTGTCTGGTCCAACTGCTTTAGTTGCATCTAGAGTTGTCAACTGTTTCATTACCTCCTCTGCTGCCACCTCTATATCTGATAGTCTTTCATCTAGGGTAACCCCTTCCAACAATGGGAGCTGCTCAGGCTCCCAGAGTGTGTGTGTGTGTGTGTGTGTGTGTGTGTGTGTGTGTGTGTGTGTGTGTGTGTGTGTGTGTGTGTGTGTGTGTGTGTGTGTGTGTGTGTGTGTGTGTGTGTGTGTGTGTGTGTGTGTGTGTGTGTGTGTGTGTGTGTGTGTGTGTGTGTGTGTGTGTGTGTGTGTGTGTGTGTGTGTGTGTGTGTGTGTGTGTGTGTGTGTGTGTGTGTGTGTGTGTGTGTGTGTGTGTGTGTGTGTGTGTGTGTGTGTGTGTGTGTGTGTGTGTGTGTGTGTACTCACCTAGTTGTACTCACCTAGTTGTGTCTGCAGGATCGAGCATTGACTCTTGGATCCCGCCTTTCGAGCATCGGTTGTTTACAGCAATGACTCCTGTCCTATTTCCCTATCATACCTGGTTTTAAAATTATGAATAGTATTTGCTTCCACAACCTGTTCCTGAAGTGCATTCCATTTCCCCCACTACTCTCACGCTAAAAGAAAACTTCCTAACATCTCTGTGACTCATCTGAGTTTCAAGCTTCCATCCATGTCCTCTCGTTCTGTTACTATTCCGTGTGAACATTTCGTCTATGTCCACTCTGTCAATTCCTCTGACTATCTTATACGTTCCTATCATGTCCCCCCTCTCTTTTCTTCTTTCTAGTGTCGTAAGGCACAGTTCCCTCAGGCGCTCTTCATACCCCATCCCTCGTAGCTCTGGGACGAGTCTCGTTGCAAACCTCTGAACCTTTTCCAGTTTCATTATATGCTTCTTCAGATGGAGACTCCATGATGAGGCGGCATACTCTAAGACTGGCCTTACGTGGGCAGTGTAAAGCGCCCTAAATGCCTCCTTACTTAGGTTTCTGAATGATGTTCTAACTTTTGCCAGTGTAGAGTACGCTGCTGTCGTTATCCTATTAATATGTGCCTCAGTAGATAGATTAGGTGTTACGTCCACCCCCAGGTCTCTTTCACGCGTCGTTACAGGTAGGCTGTTCCCCTTCATTGTGTACTGTCCCTTTGGTCTCCTATCTCCTAGTCCCATTTCCATAACTTTACATTTGCTCGTGTTGATTTCTAGTAGCCATTTCTCTGACCATCTCTGCAATCTGTTCAGGTCCTCTTGGAGGATCCTGCAATCCTCATCTGTCACAACTCTTCTCATCAACTTTGCATCATCCGCAAACATCGACATGTAGGACTCTACGCCTGTAAACATGTCGTTAACATATACAAGAAATAGAATTGGTCCCAGCACCGATCCTTGTGGTACTCCACTTGTTACTGTTCGCCAGTCCGACTTCTCGCCCCTTACCGTAACTCTTTGGCTCCTTCCTGTTAGGTAGTTCCTTATCCATTCTAGGACCTTTCCCCCCACCCCCGCCTGCCTCTCGAGCTTGAACAGCAGTCTCATGTTCGGTACTGTATCAAAGGCTTTTTGGCAGTCCAGAAATATGCAGTCTGCCCAACCATCTCTGTCCTGTCTTATCCTCGTTATTTTATCATAGAATTCCAGAAGGTTTGTTAGGCACGATTTCCCTGTCCAGAACCCATGTTGATGTTTGTTCACAAACCTAATGTTCTCCAGGTGTGCAACCAGTCGCAGCCTAATTATTCTTTCCAGTATTTTACAGGGGATGCTTGTCAGTGATACAGGTCTGTAGTTAAGTGCCTCCTCCCTATCTCCTTTCTTGAAGATCTGCACGACATTTGCCTTCTTCCAGCAACTGGGCAATTCTCCTGACATAAGTGACTCATTAAAGATCATTGCCAGAGGCACGCTGAGGGCCTGTGCTACTTCTTTTAGTATCCACGGTGATACTTTGTCTGGTCCAACTGCTTTAGTTGCATCTAGAGTTGTCAACTGTTTCATTACCTCCTCTGCTGCCACCTCTATATCTGATAGTCTTTCATCTAGGGTAACCCCTTCCAACAATGGGAGCTGCTCAGGCTCCCAGAGTGTGTGTGTGTGTGTGTGTGTGTGTGTGTGTGTGTGTGTGTGTGTGTGTGTGTGTGTGTGTGTGTGTGTGTGTGTGTGTGTGTGTGTGTGTGTGTGTGTGTGTGTGTGTGTGTGTGTGTGTGTGTGTGTGTGTGTGTGTGTGTGTGTGTGTGTGTGTGTGTGTGTGTGTGTGTGTGTGTGTGTGTGTGTGTGTGTGTGTGTGTGTGTGTGTGTGTGTGTGTGTGTGTGTGTGTGTGTGTGTGTGTGTGTGTGTGTGTGTGTGTGTGTGTGTGTGTGTGTGTGTGTGTGTGTGTGTGTGTGTGTGTGTGTGTGTGTGTGTGTGTGTGTGTGTGTGTGTGTGTGTGTGTGTGTGTGTGTGTGTGTGTGTGTGTGTGTGTGTGTGTGTGTGTGTGTGTGTGTGTGTGTGTGTGTGTGTGTACTCACCTAGTTGTACTCACCTAGTTGTGTCTGCAGGATCGAGCATTGACTCTTGGATCCCGCCTTTCGAGCATCGGTTGTTTACAGCAATGACTCCTGTCCTATTTCCCTATCATACCTGGTTTTAAAATTATGAATAGTATTTGCTTCCACAACCTGTTCCTGAAGTGCATTCCATTTCCCCACTACTCTCACGCTAAAAGAAAACTTCCTAACATCTCTGTGACTCATCTGAGTTTCAAGCTTCCATCCATGTCCTCTCGTTCTGTTACTATTCCGTGTGAACATTTCGTCTATGTCCACTCTGTCAATTCCTCTGACTATCTTATACGTTCCTATCATGTCCCCCCTCTCTTTTCTTCTTTCTAGTGTCGTAAGGCACAGTTCCCTCAGGCGCTCTTCATACCCCATCCCTCGTAGCTCTGGGACGAGTCTCGTTGCAAACCTCTGAACCTTTTCCAGTTTCATTATATGCTTCTTCAGATGGAGACTCCATGATGAGGCGGCATACTCTAAGACTGGCCTTACGTGGGCAGTGTAAAGCGCCCTAAATGCCTCCTTACTTAGGTTTCTGAATGATGTTCTAACTTTTGCCAGTGTAGAGTACGCTGCTGTCGTTATCCTATTAATATGTGCCTCAGTAGATAGATTAGGTGTTACGTCCACCCCCAGGTCTCTTTCACGCGTCGTTACAGGTAGGCTGTTCCCCTTCATTGTGTACTGTCCCTTTGGTCTCCTATCTCCTAGTACCATTTCCATAACTTTACATTTGCTCGTGTTGATTTCTAGTAGCCATTTCTCTGACCATCTCTGCAATCTGTTCAGGTCCTCTTGGAGGATCCTGCAATCCTCATCTGTCACAACTCTTCTCATCAACTTTGCATCATCCGCAAACATCGACATGTAGGACTCTACGCCTGTAAACATGTCGTTAACATATACAAGAAATAGAATTGGTCCCAGCACCGATCCTTGTGGTACTCCACTTGTTACTGTTCGCCAGTCCGACTTCTCGCCCCTTACCGTAACTCTTTGGCTCCTTCCTGTTAGGTAGTTCCTTATCCATTCTAGGACCTTTCCCCCCACCCCCGCCTGCCTCTCGAGCTTGAACAGCAGTCTCATGTTCGGTACTGTATCAAAGGCTTTTTGGCAGTCCAGAAATATGCAGTCTGCCCAACCATCTCTGTCCTGTCTTATCCTCGTTATTTTATCATAGAATTCCAGAAGGTTTGTTAGGCACGATTTCCCTGTCCAGAACCCATGTTGATGTTTGTTCACAAACCTAATGTTCTCCAGGTGTGCAACCAGTCGCAGCCTAATTATTCTTTCCAGTATTTTACAGGGGATGCTTGTCAGTGATACAGGTCTGTAGTTAAGTGCCTCCTCCCTATCTCCTTTCTTGAAGATCTGCACGACATTTGCCTTCTTCCAGCAACTGGGCAATTCTCCTGACATAAGTGACTCATTAAAGATCATTGCCAGAGGCACGCTGAGGGCCTGTGCTGCTTCTTTTAGTATCCACGGTGATACTTTGTCTGGTCCAACTGCTTTAGTTGCATCTAGAGTTGTCAACTGTTTCATTACCTCCTCTGCTGTCACCTCTATATCTGATAGTCTTTCATCTAGGGTAACCCCTTCCAACAATGGGAGCTGCTCAGGCTCCCAGTGTGTGTGTGTGTGTGTGTGTGTGTGTGTGTGTGTGTGTGTGTGTGTGTGTGTGTGTGTGTGTGTGTGTACTCACCTAATTGTGCTTGCGGGGGTTGAGCTCTGGCTCTTTGGTCCCGCCTCTCAACCGTCAATCAACTGGTGTACAGATTCCTGAGACTGGTGTACAGATTCCGCGTGTGTGTGTGTGTGTGTGTGTGTGTGTGTGTGTGTGTGTGTGTTTGTGTGTGTGTGTGTGTGTGTGTGTGTGTGTGTGTGTGTGTGTGTGTGTGTGTGTGTGTGTGTGTGTGTGTGTGTGTGTGTGTGTGTGTGTGGTGTGTGTGTGTGTGTGTGTGTGTGTGTGTGTGTGTGTGTGTGTGTGTGTGTGTGTGTGTGTGTGGGTGTGTGTGTGTGTGTGTGTGTGTGTGTGTGTGTGTGTGTGTGTGTGTGTGTGTGTGTGTGTGTGTGTGTGTGTGTGTGTGTGTGTGTGTGTGTGTGTGTGTGTGTGTGTGTGTGTGTGTGTGTGTGTGTGTGTGTGTGTGTGTGTGTGTGTGTGTGTGTGTGTGTGTGGTGTGTGTGTGTGTGTGTGTGTGTGTGTGTGTGTGTGTGTGTGTGTGTGTGTGTGTGTGTGTGTGTGTGTGTGTGTGTGTGTGTACTCACCTAGTTGTACTCACCTAGTTGTGTCTGCAGGATCGAGCATTGACTCTTGGATCCCGCCTTTCGAGCATCGGTTGTTTACAGCAATGACTCCTGTCCTATTTCCCTATCATACCTGGTTTTAAAATTATGAATAGTATTTGCTTCCACAACCTGTTCCTGAAGTGCATTCCATTTCCCCACTACTCTCACGCTAAAAGAAAACTTCCTAACATCTCTGTGACTCATCTGAGTTTCAAGCTTCCATCCATGTCCTCTCGTTCTGTTACTATTCCGTGTGAACATTTCGTCTATGTCCACTCTGTCAATTCCTCTGACTATCTTATACGTTCCTATCATGTCCCCCCTCTCTTTTCTTCTTTCTAGTGTCGTAAGGCACAGTTCCCTCAGGCGCTCTTCATACCCCATCCCTCGTAGCTCTGGGACGAGTCTCGTTGCAAACCTCTGAACCTTTTCCAGTTTCATTATATGCTTCTTCAGATGGAGACTCCATGATGAGGCGGCATACTCTAAGACTGCCTTACGTGGGCAGTGTAAAGCGCCCTAAATGCCTCCTTACTTAGGTTTCTGAATGATGTTCTAACTTTTGCCAGTGTAGAGTACGCTGCTGTCGTTATCCTATTAATATGTGCCTCAGTAGATAGATTAGGTGTTACGTCCACCCCCAGGTCTCTTTCACGCGTCGTTACAGGTAGGCTGTTCCCCTTCATTGTGTACTGTCCCTTTGGTCTCCTATCTCCTAGTACCATTTCCATAACTTTACATTTGCTCGTGTTGATTTCTAGTAGCCATTTCTCTGACCATCTCTGCAATCTGTTCAGGTCCTCTTGGAGGATCCTGCAATCCTCATCTGTCACAACTCTTCTCATCAACTTTGCATCATCCGCAAACATCGACATGTAGGACTCTACGCCTGTAAACATGTCGTTAACATATACAAGAAATAGAATTGGTCCCAGCACCGATCCTTGTGGTACTCCACTTGTTACTGTTCGCCAGTCCGACTTCTCGCCCCTTACCGTAACTCTTTGGCTCCTTCCTGTTAGGTAGTTCCTTATCCATTCTAGGACCTTTCCCCCCACCCCCGCCTGCCTCTCGAGCTTGAACAGCAGTCTCATGTTCGGTACTGTATCAAAGGCTTTTTGGCAGTCCAGAAATATGCAGTCTGCCCAACCATCTCTGTCCTGTCTTATCCTCGTTATTTTATCATAGAATTCCAGAAGGTTTGTTAGGCACGATTTCCCTGTCCAGAACCCATGTTGATGTTTGTTCACAAACCTAATGTTCTCCAGGTGTGCAACCAGTCGCAGCCTAATTATTCTTTCCAGTATTTTACAGGGGATGCTTGTCAGTGATACAGGTCTGTAGTTAAGTGCCTCCTCCCTATCTCCTTTCTTGAAGATCTGCACGACATTTGCCTTCTTCCAGCAACTGGGCAATTCTCCTGACATAAGTGACTCATTAAAGATCATTGCCAGAGGCACGCTGAGGGCCTGTGCTGCTTCTTTTAGTATCCACGGTGATACTTTGTCTGGTCCAACTGCTTTAGTTGCATCTAGAGTTGTCAACTGTTTCATTACCTCCTCTGCTGTCACCTCTATATCTGATAGTCTTTCATCTAGGGTAACCCCTTCCAACAATGGGAGCTGCTCAGGCTCCCAGTGTGTGTGTGTGTGTGTGTGTGTGTGTGTGTGTGTGTGTGTGTGTGTGTGTGTGTGTGTGTGTGTGTGTGTGTGTGTGTGTACTCACCTAATTGTGCTTGCGGGGGTTGAGCTCTGGCTCTTTGGTCCCGCCTCTCAACCGTCAATCAACTGGTGTACAGATTCCTGAGACTGGTGTACAGATTCCGCGTGTGTGTGTGTGTGTGTGTGTGTGTGTGTGTGTGTGTGTGTGTTTGTGTGTGTGTGTGTGTGTGTGTGTGTGTGTGTGTGTGTGTGTGTGTGTGTGTGTGTGTGTGTGTGTGTGTGTGTGTGTGTGTGTGTGTGTGTGGTGTGTGTGTGTGTGTGTGTGTGTGTGTGTGTGTGTGTGTGTGTGTGTGTGTGTGTGTGTGTGTGTGTGTGGGTGTGTGTGTGTGTGTGTGTGTGTGTGTGTGTGTGTGTGTGTGTGTGTGTGTGTGTGTGTGTGTGTGTGTGTGTGTGTGTGTGTGTGTGTGTGTGTGTGTGTGTGTGTGTGTGTGTGTGTGTGTGTGTGTGTGTGTGTGTGTGGTGTGTGTGTGTGTGTGTGTGTGTGTGTGTGTGTGTGTGTGTGTGTGTGTGTGTGTGTGTGTGTGTGTGTGTGTGTGTGTGTGTACTCACCTAGTTGTACTCACCTAGTTGTGTCTGCAGGATCGAGCATTGACTCTTGGATCCCGCCTTTCGAGCATCGGTTGTTTACAGCAATGACTCCTGTCCTATTTCCCTATCATACCTGGTTTTAAAATTATGAATAGTATTTGCTTCCACAACCTGTTCCTGAAGTGCATTCCATTTCCCCACTACTCTCACGCTAAAAGAAAACTTCCTAACATCTCTGTGACTCATCTGAGTTTCAAGCTTCCATCCATGTCCTCTCGTTCTGTTACTATTCCGTGTGAACATTTCGTCTATGTCCACTCTGTCAATTCCTCTGACTATCTTATACGTTCCTATCATGTCCCCCCTCTCTTTTCTTCTTTCTAGTGTCGTAAGGCACAGTTCCCTCAGGCGCTCTTCATACCCCATCCCTCGTAGCTCTGGGACGAGTCTCGTTGCAAACCTCTGAACCTTTTCCAGTTTCATTATATGCTTCTTCAGATGGAGACTCCATGATGAGGCGGCATACTCTAAGACTGGCCTTACGTGGGCAGTGTAAAGCGCCCTAAATGCCTCCTTACTTAGGTTTCTGAATGATGTTCTAACTTTTGCCAGTGTAGAGTACGCTGCTGTCGTTATCCTATTAATATGTGCCTCAGTAGATAGATTAGGTGTTACGTCCACCCCCAGGTCTCTTTCACGCGTCGTTACAGGTAGGCTGTTCCCCTTCATTGTGTACTGTCCCTTTGGTCTCCTATCTCCTAGTACCATTTCCATAACTTTACATTTGCTCGTGTTGATTTCTAGTAGCCATTTCTCTGACCATCTCTGCAATCTGTTCAGGTCCTCTTGGAGGATCCTGCAATCCTCATCTGTCACAACTCTTCTCATCAACTTTGCATCATCCGCAAACATCGACATGTAGGACTCTACGCCTGTAAACATGTCGTTAACATATACAAGAAATAGAATTGGTCCCAGCACCGATCCTTGTGGTACTCCACTTGTTACTGTTCGCCAGTCCGACTTCTCGCCCCTTACCGTAACTCTTTGGCTCCTTCCTGTTAGGTAGTTCCTTATCCATTCTAGGACCTTTCCCCCCACCCCCGCCTGCCTCTCGAGCTTGAACAGCAGTCTCATGTTCGGTACTGTATCAAAGGCTTTTTGGCAGTCCAGAAATATGCAGTCTGCCCAACCATCTCTGTCCTGTCTTATCCTCGTTATTTTATCATAGAATTCCAGAAGGTTTGTTAGGCACGATTTCCCTGTCCAGAACCCATGTTGATGTTTGTTCACAAACCTAATGTTCTCCAGGTGTGCAACCAGTCGCAGCCTAATTATTCTTTCCAGTATTTTACAGGGGATGCTTGTCAGTGATACAGGTCTGTAGTTAAGTGCCTCCTCCCTATCTCCTTTCTTGAAGATCTGCACGACATTTGCCTTCTTCCAGCAACTGGGCAATTCTCCTGACATAAGTGACTCATTAAAGATCATTGCCAGAGGCACGCTGAGGGCCTGTGCTGCTTCTTTTAGTATCCACGGTGATACTTTGTCTGGTCCAACTGCTTTAGTTGCATCTAGAGTTGTCAACTGTTTCATTACCTCCTCTGCTGTCACCTCTATATCTGATAGTCTTTCATCTAGGGTAACCCCTTCCAACAATGGGAGCTGCTCAGGCTCCCAGTGTGTGTGTGTGTGTGTGTGTGTGTGTGTGTGTGTGTGTGTGTGTGTGTGTGTGTGTGTGTGTGTGTGTGTGTGTGTGTGTGTACTCACCTAATTGTGCTTGCGGGGGTTGAGCTCTGGCTCTTTGGTCCCGCCTCTCAACCGTCAATCAACTGGTGTACAGATTCCTGAGACTGGTGTACAGATTCCGCGTGTGTGTGTGTGTGTGTGTGTGTGTGTGTGTGTGTGTGTTTGTGTGTGTGTGTGTGTGTGTGTGTGTGTGTGTGTGTGTGTGTGTGTGTGTGTGTGTGTGTGTGTGTGTGTGTGTGTGTGTGTGTGTGTGTGTGTGTGTACTTACCTAATTGTGCTTGCGGGGGTTGAGCTCTGGCTCTTTGGTCCCGCCTGACACTTCTGTGTGTGTGTGTGTGTGTGTGTGGTGTGTGTGTGTGTGTGTGTGTGTGTGTGTGTGTGTGTGTGTGTGTGTGTGTGTGTGTGTGTGTGTGTGTGTGTGTGTGTGTGTGTGTGTGTGTACTCACCTAGTTGTACTCACCTAGCTGTGTCTGCAGGATCGAGCATTGACTCTTGGATCCCGCCTTTCGAGCATCGGTTGTTTACAGCAATGACTCCTGTCCTATTTCCCTATCATACCTGGTTTTAAAATTATGAATAGTATTTGCTTCCACAACCTGTTCCTGAAGTGCATTCCATTTCCCCCACTACTCTCACGCTAAAAGAAAACTTCCTAACATCTCTGTGACTCATCTGAGTTTCAAGCTTCCATCCATGTCCTCTCGTTCTGTTACTATTCCGTGTGAACATTTCGTCTATGTCCACTCTGTCAATTCCTCTGACTATCTTATACGTTCCTATCATGTCCCCCCTCTCTTTTCTTCTTTCTAGTGTCGTAAGGCACAGTTCCCTCAGGCGCTCTTCATACCCCATCCCTCGTAGCTCTGGGACGAGTCTCGTTGCAAACCTCTGAACCTTTTCCAGTTTCATTATATGCTTCTTCAGATGGAGACTCCATGATGAGGCGGCATACTCTAAGACTGGCCTTACGTGGGCAGTGTAAAGCGCCCTAAATGCCTCCTTACTTAGGTTTCTGAATGATGTTCTAACTTTTGCCAGTGTAGAGTACGCTGCTGTCGTTATCCTATTAATATGTGCCTCAGTAGATAGATTAGGTGTTACGTCCACCCCCAGGTCTCTTTCACGCGTCGTTACAGGTAGGCTGTTCCCCTTCATTGTGTACTGTCCCTTTGGTCTCCTATCTCCTAGTCCCATTTCCATAACTTTACATTTGCTCGTGTTGATTTCTAGTAGCCATTTCTCTGACCATCTCTGCAAACTGTTCAGGTCCTCTTGGAGGATCCTGCAATCCTCATCTGTCACAACTCTTCTCATCAACTTTGCATCATCCGCAAACATCGACATGTAGGACTCTACGCCTGTAAACATGTCGTTAACATATACAAGAAATAGAATTGGTCCCAGCACCGATCCTTGTGGTACTCCACTTGTTACTGTTCGCCAGTCCGACTTCTCGCCCCTTACCGTAACTCTTTGGCTCCTTCCTGTTAGGTAGTTCCTTATCCATTCTAGGACCTTTCCCCCCACCCCCGCCTGCCTCTCGAGCTTGAACAGCAGTCTCATGTTCGGTACTGTATCAAAGGCTTTTTGGCAGTCCAGAAATATGCAGTCTGCCCAACCATCTCTGTCCTGTCTTATCCTCGTTATTTTATCATAGAATTCCAGAAGGTTTGTTAGGCACGATTTCCCTGTCCAGAACCCATGTTGATGTTTGTTCACAAACCTAATGTTCTCCAGGTGTGCAACCAGTCGCAGCCTAATTATTCTTTCCAGTATTTTACAGGGGATGCTTGTCAGTGATACAGGTCTGTAGTTAAGTGCCTCCTCCCTATCTCCTTTCTTGAAGATCTGCACGACATTTGCCTTCTTCCAGCAACTGGGCAATTCTCCTGACATAAGTGACTCATTAAAGATCATTGCCAGAGGCACGCTGAGGGCCTGTGCTACTTCTTTTAGTATCCACGGTGATACTTTGTCTGGTCCAACTGCTTTAGTTGCATCTAGAGTTGTCAACTGTTTCATTACCTCCTCTGCTGCCACCTCTATATCTGATAGTCTTTCATCTAGGGTAACCCCTTCCAACAATGGGAGCTGCTCAGGCTCCCAGAGTGTGTGTGTGTGTGTGTGTGTGTGTGTGTGTGTGTGTGTGTGTGTGTGTGTGTGTGTGTGTGTGTGTGTGTGTGTGTGTGTGTGTGTGTGTGTGTGTGTGTGTGTGTGTGTGTGTGTGTGTGTGTGTGTGTGTGTGTGTGTGTGTGTGTGTGTGTGTGTGTGTGTGTGTGTGTGTGTGTGTGTGTGTGTGTGTGTGTGTGTGTGTGTGTGTGTGTGTGTGTGTGTGTGTGTGTGTGTGTGTGTGTGTGTGTGTGTGTGTGTGTGTGTGTGTGTGTGTGTGTGTGTGTGTGTGTGTGTGTGTGTGTGTGTGTGTGTGTGTGTGTGTGTGTGTGTGTGTGTGTGTGTGTGTGTGTGTGTGTGTGTGTGTGTGTGTGTGTGTGTGTGTGTGTGTGTGTGTGTGTGTGTGTGTGTGTGTGTGTGTGTGTGTGTGTGTGTGTGTGTGTGTGTGTGTGTGTGTGTGTGTGTGTGTGTGTGTGTGTGTGTGTGTGTGTGTGTGTGTGTGTGTGTGTGTGTGTGTGTGTGTGTGTGTGTGTGTACTCACCTAGTTGTACTCACCTAGTTGTGTCTGCAGGATCGAGCATTGACTCTTGGATCCCGCCTTTCGAGCATCGGTTGTTTACAGCAATGACTCCTGTCCTATTTCCCTATCATACCTGGTTTTAAAATTATGAATAGTATTTGCTTCCACAACCTGTTCCTGAAGTGCATTCCATTTCCCCACTACTCTCACGCTAAAAGAAAACTTCCTAACATCTCTGTGACTCATCTGAGTTTCAAGCTTCCATCCATGTCCTCTCGTTCTGTTACTATTCCGTGTGAACATTTCGTCTATGTCCACTCTGTCAATTCCTCTGACTATCTTATACGTTCCTATCATGTCCCCCCTCTCTTTTCTTCTTTCTAGTGTCGTAAGGCACAGTTCCCTCAGGCGCTCTTCATACCCCATCCCTCGTAGCTCTGGGACGAGTCTCGTTGCAAACCTCTGAACCTTTTCCAGTTTCATTATATGCTTCTTCAGATGGAGACTCCATGATGAGGCGGCATACTCTAAGACTGGCCTTACGTGGGCAGTGTAAAGCGCCCTAAATGCCTCCTTACTTAGGTTTCTGAATGATGTTCTAACTTTTGCCAGTGTAGAGTACGCTGCTGTCGTTATCCTATTAATATGTGCCTCAGTAGATAGATTAGGTGTTACGTCCACCCCCAGGTCTCTTTCACGCGTCGTTACAGGTAGGCTGTTCCCCTTCATTGTGTACTGTCCCTTTGGTCTCCTATCTCCTAGTACCATTTCCATAACTTTACATTTGCTCGTGTTGATTTCTAGTAGCCATTTCTCTGACCATCTCTGCAATCTGTTCAGGTCCTCTTGGAGGATCCTGCAATCCTCATCTGTCACAACTCTTCTCATCAACTTTGCATCATCCGCAAACATCGACATGTAGGACTCTACGCCTGTAAACATGTCGTTAACATATACAAGAAATAGAATTGGTCCCAGCACCGATCCTTGTGGTACTCCACTTGTTACTGTTCGCCAGTCCGACTTCTCGCCCCTTACCGTAACTCTTTGGCTCCTTCCTGTTAGGTAGTTCCTTATCCATTCTAGGACCTTTCCCCCCACCCCCGCCTGCCTCTCGAGCTTGAACAGCAGTCTCATGTTCGGTACTGTATCAAAGGCTTTTTGGCAGTCCAGAAATATGCAGTCTGCCCAACCATCTCTGTCCTGTCTTATCCTCGTTATTTTATCATAGAATTCCAGAAGGTTTGTTAGGCACGATTTCCCTGTCCAGAACCCATGTTGATGTTTGTTCACAAACCTAATGTTCTCCAGGTGTGCAACCAGTCGCAGCCTAATTATTCTTTCCAGTATTTTACAGGGGATGCTTGTCAGTGATACAGGTCTGTAGTTAAGTGCCTCCTCCCTATCTCCTTTCTTGAAGATCTGCACGACATTTGCCTTCTTCCAGCAACTGGGCAATTCTCCTGACATAAGTGACTCATTAAAGATCATTGCCAGAGGCACGCTGAGGGCCTGTGCTGCTTCTTTTAGTATCCACGGTGATACTTTGTCTGGTCCAACTGCTTTAGTTGCATCTAGAGTTGTCAACTGTTTCATTACCTCCTCTGCTGTCACCTCTATATCTGATAGTCTTTCATCTAGGGTAACCCCTTCCAACAATGGGAGCTGCTCAGGCTCCCAGTGTGTGTGTGTGTGTGTGTGTGTGTGTGTGTGTGTGTGTGTGTGTGTGTGTGTGTGTGTGTGTGTGTGTACTCACCTAATTGTGCTTGCGGGGGTTGAGCTCTGGCTCTTTGGTCCCGCCTCTCAACCGTCAATCAACTGGTGTACAGATTCCTGAGACTGGTGTACAGATTCCGCGTGTGTGTGTGTGTGTGTGTGTGTGTGTGTGTGTGTGTGTGTGTTTGTGTGTGTGTGTGTGTGTGTGTGTGTGTGTGTGTGTGTGTGTGTGTGTGTGTGTGTGTGTGTGTGTGTGTGTGTGTGTGTGTGTGTGTGTGTGGTGTGTGTGTGTGTGTGTGTGTGTGTGTGTGTGTGTGTGTGTGTGTGTGTGTGTGTGTGTGTGTGTGTGTGTGGGTGTGTGTGTGTGTGTGTGTGTGTGTGTGTGTGTGTGTGTGTGTGTGTGTGTGTGTGTGTGTGTGTGTGTGTGTGTGTGTGTGTGTGTGTGTGTGTGTGTGTGTGTGTGTGTGTGTGTGTGTGTGTGTGTGTGTGTGTGTGTGTGTGTGTGTGTGTGTGTGTGTGTGTGTGTGTGTGTGTGTGTGTGTGTGTGTGTGTGTGTGTGTGTGTGTGTGTGTGTGTGTGTGTGTGTGTGTGTGTGTGTGTGTGTGTACTCACCTAGTTGTACTCACCTAGTTGTGTCTGCAGGATCGAGCATTGACTCTTGGATCCCGCCTTTCGAGCATCGGTTGTTTACAGCAATGACTCCTGTCCTATTTCCCTATCATACCTGGTTTTAAAATTATGAATAGTATTTGCTTCCACAACCTGTTCCTGAAGTGCATTCCATTTCCCCACTACTCTCACGCTAAAAGAAAACTTCCTAACATCTCTGTGACTCATCTGAGTTTCAAGCTTCCATCCATGTCCTCTCGTTCTGTTACTATTCCGTGTGAACATTTCGTCTATGTCCACTCTGTCAATTCCTCTGACTATCTTATACGTTCCTATCATGTCCCCCCTCTCTTTTCTTCTTTCTAGTGTCGTAAGGCACAGTTCCCTCAGGCGCTCTTCATACCCCATCCCTCGTAGCTCTGGGACGAGTCTCGTTGCAAACCTCTGAACCTTTTCCAGTTTCATTATATGCTTCTTCAGATGGAGACTCCATGATGAGGCGGCATACTCTAAGACTGGCCTTACGTGGGCAGTGTAAAGCGCCCTAAATGCCTCCTTACTTAGGTTTCTGAATGATGTTCTAACTTTTGCCAGTGTAGAGTACGCTGCTGTCGTTATCCTATTAATATGTGCCTCAGTAGATAGATTAGGTGTTACGTCCACCCCCAGGTCTCTTTCACGCGTCGTTACAGGTAGGCTGTTCCCCTTCATTGTGTACTGTCCCTTTGGTCTCCTATCTCCTAGTACCATTTCCATAACTTTACATTTGCTCGTGTTGATTTCTAGTAGCCATTTCTCTGACCATCTCTGCAATCTGTTCAGGTCCTCTTGGAGGATCCTGCAATCCTCATCTGTCACAACTCTTCTCATCAACTTTGCATCATCCGCAAACATCGACATGTAGGACTCTACGCCTGTAAACATGTCGTTAACATATACAAGAAATAGAATTGGTCCCAGCACCGATCCTTGTGGTACTCCACTTGTTACTGTTCGCCAGTCCGACTTCTCGCCCCTTACCGTAACTCTTTGGCTCCTTCCTGTTAGGTAGTTCCTTATCCATTCTAGGACCTTTCCCCCCACCCCCGCCTGCCTCTCGAGCTTGAACAGCAGTCTCATGTTCGGTACTGTATCAAAGGCTTTTTGGCAGTCCAGAAATATGCAGTCTGCCCAACCATCTCTGTCCTGTCTTATCCTCGTTATTTTATCATAGAATTCCAGAAGGTTTGTTAGGCACGATTTCCCTGTCCAGAACCCATGTTGATGTTTGTTCACAAACCTAATGTTCTCCAGGTGTGCAACCAGTCGCAGCCTAATTATTCTTTCCAGTATTTTACAGGGGATGCTTGTCAGTGATACAGGTCTGTAGTTAAGTGCCTCCTCCCTATCTCCTTTCTTGAAGATCTGCACGACATTTGCCTTCTTCCAGCAACTGGGCAATTCTCCTGACATAAGTGACTCATTAAAGATCATTGCCAGAGGCACGCTGAGGGCCTGTGCTGCTTCTTTTAGTATCCACGGTGATACTTTGTCTGGTCCAACTGCTTTAGTTGCATCTAGAGTTGTCAACTGTTTCATTACCTCCTCTGCTGTCACCTCTATATCTGATAGTCTTTCATCTAGGGTAACCCCTTCCAACAATGGGAGCTGCTCAGGCTCCCAGTGTGTGTGTGTGTGTGTGTGTGTGTGTGTGTGTGTGTGTGTGTGTGTGTGTGTGTGTGTGTGTGTGTGTGTGTGTGTACTCACCTAATTGTGCTTGCGGGGGTTGAGCTCTGGCTCTTTGGTCCCGCCTCTCAACCGTCAATCAACTGGTGTACAGATTCCTGAGACTGGTGTACAGATTCCGCGTGTGTGTGTGTGTGTGTGTGTGTGTGTGTGTGTGTGTGTGTGTGTTTGTGTGTGTGTGTGTGTGTGTGTGTGTGTGTGTGTGTGTGTGTGTGTGTGTGTGTGTGTGTGTGTGTGTGTGTGTGTGTGTGTGTGTGTGTGTGGTGTGTGTGTGTGTGTGTGTGTGTGTGTGTGTGTGTGTGTGTGTGTGTGTGTGTGTGTGTGTGTGTGTGTGTGGGTGTGTGTGTGTGTGTGTGTGTGTGTGTGTGTGTGTGTGTGTGTGTGTGTGTGTGTGTGTGTGTGTGTGTGTGTGTGTGTGTGTGTGTGTGTGTGTGTGTGTGTGTGTGTGTGTGTGTGTGTGTGTGTGTGTGTGTGTGTGTGTGTGTGTGTGTGTGTGTGTGTGTGTGTGTGTGTGTGTGTGTGTGTGTGTGTGTGTGTGTGTGTGTGTGTGTGTGTGTGTGTGTGTGTGTGTGTGTGTGTGTGTGTGTGTGTGTGTGTGTGTGTGTGTACTCACCTAGTTGTACTCACCTAGTTGTGTCTGCAGGATCGAGCATTGACTCTTGGATCCCGCCTTTCGAGCATCGGTTGTTTACAGCAATGACTCCTGTCCTATTTCCCTATCATACCTGGTTTTAAAATTATGAATAGTATTTGCTTCCACAACCTGTTCCTGAAGTGCATTCCATTTCCCCACTACTCTCACGCTAAAAGAAAACTTCCTAACATCTCTGTGACTCATCTGAGTTTCAAGCTTCCATCCATGTCCTCTCGTTCTGTTACTATTCCGTGTGAACATTTCGTCTATGTCCACTCTGTCAATTCCTCTGACTATCTTATACGTTCCTATCATGTCCCCCCTCTCTTTTCTTCTTTCTAGTGTCGTAAGGCACAGTTCCCTCAGGCGCTCTTCATACCCCATCCCTCGTAGCTCTGGGACGAGTCTCGTTGCAAACCTCTGAACCTTTTCCAGTTTCATTATATGCTTCTTCAGATGGAGACTCCATGATGAGGCGGCATACTCTAAGACTGGCCTTACGTGGGCAGTGTAAAGCGCCCTAAATGCCTCCTTACTTAGGTTTCTGAATGATGTTCTAACTTTTGCCAGTGTAGAGTACGCTGCTGTCGTTATCCTATTAATATGTGCCTCAGTAGATAGATTAGGTGTTACGTCCACCCCCAGGTCTCTTTCACGCGTCGTTACAGGTAGGCTGTTCCCCTTCATTGTGTACTGTCCCTTTGGTCTCCTATCTCCTAGTACCATTTCCATAACTTTACATTTGCTCGTGTTGATTTCTAGTAGCCATTTCTCTGACCATCTCTGCAATCTGTTCAGGTCCTCTTGGAGGATCCTGCAATCCTCATCTGTCACAACTCTTCTCATCAACTTTGCATCATCCGCAAACATCGACATGTAGGACTCTACGCCTGTAAACATGTCGTTAACATATACAAGAAATAGAATTGGTCCCAGCACCGATCCTTGTGGTACTCCACTTGTTACTGTTCGCCAGTCCGACTTCTCGCCCCTTACCGTAACTCTTTGGCTCCTTCCTGTTAGGTAGTTCCTTATCCATTCTAGGACCTTTCCCCCCACCCCCGCCTGCCTCTCGAGCTTGAACAGCAGTCTCATGTTCGGTACTGTATCAAAGGCTTTTTGGCAGTCCAGAAATATGCAGTCTGCCCAACCATCTCTGTCCTGTCTTATCCTCGTTATTTTATCATAGAATTCCAGAAGGTTTGTTAGGCACGATTTCCCTGTCCAGAACCCATGTTGATGTTTGTTCACAAACCTAATGTTCTCCAGGTGTGCAACCAGTCGCAGCCTAATTATTCTTTCCAGTATTTTACAGGGGATGCTTGTCAGTGATACAGGTCTGTAGTTAAGTGCCTCCTCCCTATCTCCTTTCTTGAAGATCTGTACGACATTTGCCTTCTTCCAGCAACTGGGCAATTCTCCTGACATAAGTGACTCATTAAAGATCATTGCCAGAGGCACGCTGAGGGCCTGTGCTGCTTCTTTTAGTATCCACGGTGATACTTTGTCTGGTCCAACTGCTTTAGTTGCATCTAGAGTTGTCAACTGTTTCATTACCTCCTCTGCTGTCACCTCTATATCTGATAGTCTTTCATCTAGGGTAACCCCTTCCAACAATGGGAGCTGCTCAGGCTCCCAGTGTGTGTGTGTGTGTGTGTGTGTGTGTGTGTGTGTGTGTGTGTGTGTGTGTGTGTGTGTGTGTGTGTGTGTGTGTGTGTGTGTACTCACCTAATTGTGCTTGCGGGGGTTGAGCTCTGGCTCTTTGGTCCCGCCTCTCAACCGTCAATCAACTGGTGTACAGATTCCTGAGACTGGTGTACAGATTCCGCGTGTGTGTGTGTGTGTGTGTGTGTGTGTGTGTGTGTGTTTGTGTGTGTGTGTGTGTGTGTGTGTGTGTGTGTGTGTGTGTGTGTGTGTGTGTGTGTGTGTGTGTGTGTGTGTGTGTGTGTGTGTGTGTGTGTGTGTGTGTACTTACCTAATTGTGCTTGCGGGGGTTGAGCTCTGGCTCTTTGGTCCCGCCTGACACTTCTGTGTGTGTGTGTGTGTGTGTGTGGTGTGTGTGTGTGTGTGTGTGTGTGTGTGTGTGTGTGTGTGTGTGTGTGTGTGTGTGTGTGTGTGTGTGTGTGTGTGTGTGTGTGTGTGTGTGTGTGTACTCACCTAGTTGTACTCACCTAGCTGTGTCTGCAGGATCGAGCATTGACTCTTGGATCCCGCCTTTCGAGCATCGGTTGTTTACAGCAATGACTCCTGTCCTATTTCCCTATCATACCTGGTTTTAAAATTATGAATAGTATTTGCTTCCACAACCTGTTCCTGAAGTGCATTCCATTTCCCCACTACTCTCACGCTAAAAGAAAACTTCCTAACATCTCTGTGACTCATCTGAGTTTCAAGCTTCCATCCATGTCCTCTCGTTCTGTTACTATTCCGTGTGAACATTTCGTCTATGTCCACTCTGTCAATTCCTCTGACTATCTTATACGTTCCTATCATGTCCCCCCTCTCTTTTCTTCTTTCTAGTGTCGTAAGGCACAGTTCCCTCAGGCGCTCTTCATACCCCATCCCTCGTAGCTCTGGGACGAGTCTCGTTGCAAACCTCTGAACCTTTTCCAGTTTCATTATATGCTTCTTCAGATGGAGACTCCATGATGAGGCGGCATACTCTAAGACTGGCCTTACGTGGGCAGTGTAAAGCGCCCTAAATGCCTCCTTACTTAGGTTTCTGAATGATGTTCTAACTTTTGCCAGTGTAGAGTACGCTGCTGTCGTTATCCTATTAATATGTGCCTCAGTAGATAGATTAGGTGTTACGTCCACCCCCAGGTCTCTTTCACGCGTCGTTACAGGTAGGCTGTTCCCCTTCATTGTGTACTGTCCCTTTGGTCTCCTATCTCCTAGTCCCATTTCCATAACTTTACATTTGCTCGTGTTGATTTCTAGTAGCCATTTCTCTGACCATCTCTGCAATCTGTTCAGGTCCTCTTGGAGGATCCTGCAATCCTCATCTGTCACAACTCTTCTCATCAACTTTGCATCATCCGCAAACATCGACATGTAGGACTCTACGCCTGTAAACATGTCGTTAACATATACAAGAAATAGAATTGGTCCCAGCACCGATCCTTGTGGTACTCCACTTGTTACTGTTCGCCAGTCCGACTTCTCGCCCCTTACCGCAACTCTTTGGCTCCTTCCTGTTAGGTAGTTCCTTATCCATTCTAGGACCTTTCCCCCCACCCCCGCCTGCCTCTCGAGCTTGAACAGCAGTCTCATGTTCGGTACTGTATCAAAGGCTTTTTGGCAGTCCAGAAATATGCAGTCTGCCCAACCATCTCTGTCCTGTCTTATCCTCGTTATTTTATCATAGAATTCCAGAAGGTTTGTTAGGCACGATTTCCCTGTCCAGAACCCATTTTGATGTTTGTTCACAAACCTAATGTTCTCCAGGTGTGCAACCAGTCGCAGCCTAATTATTCTTTCCAGTATTTTACAGGGGATGCTTGTCAGTGATACAGGTCTGTAGTTAAGTGCCTCCTCCCTATCTCCTTTCTTGAAGATCTGCACGACATTTGCCTTCTTCCAGCAACTGGGCAATTCTCCTGACATAAGTGACTCATTAAAGATCATTGCCAGAGGCACGCTGAGGGCCTGTGCTACTTCTTTTAGTATCCACGGTGATACTTTGTCTGGTCCAACTGCTTTAGTTGCATCTAGAGTTGTCAACTGTTTCATTACCTCCTCTGCTGCCACCTCTATATCTGATAGTCTTTCATCTAGGGTAACCCCTTCCAACAATGGGAGCTGCTCAGGCTCCCAGTGTGTGTGTGTGTGTGTGTGTGTGTGTGTGTGTGTGTGTGTGTGTGTGTGTGTGTGTGTGTGTGTGTGTGTGTGTGTGTGTGTGTGTGTGTGTGTGTGTGTGTGTGTGTGTGTGTGTGTGTTGTGTGTGTGTGTGTGTGTGTGTGTGTGTGTGTGTGTGTGTGTGTGTGTGTGTGTGTGTGTGTGTGTGTGTGTGTGTGTTTGTGTGTGTGTGTGTGTGTGTGTGTGTGTGTGTGTGTGTGTGTGTGTGTGTGTGTACTCACCTAGTTGTACTCACCTAGTTGTGTCTGCAGGATCGAGCATTGACTCTTGGATCCCGCCTTTCGAGCATCGGTTGTTTACAGCAATGACTCCTGTCCTATTTCCCTATCATACCTGGTTTTAAAATTATGAATAGTATTTGCTTCCACAACCTGTTCCTGAAGTGCATTCCATTTCCCCACTACTCTCACGCTAAAAGAAAACTTCCTAACATCTCTGTGACTCATCTGAGTTTCAAGCTTCCATCCATGTCCTCTCGTTCTGTTACTATTCCGTGTGAACATTTCGTCTATGTCCACTCTGTCAATTCCTCTGACTATCTTATACGTTCCTATCATGTCCCCCCTCTCTTTTCTTCTTTCTATTGTCGTAAGGCACAGTTCCCTCAGGCGCTCTTCATACCCCATCCCTCGTAGCTCTGGGACGAGTCTCGTTGCAAACCTCTGAACCTTTTCCAGTTTCATTATATGCTTCTTCAGATGGAGACTCCATGATGAGGCGGCATACTCTAAGACTGGCCTTACGTGGGCAGTGTAAAGCGCCCTAAATGCCTCCTTACTTAGGTTTCTGAATGATGTTCTAACTTTTGCCAGTGTAGAGTACGCTGCTGTCGTTATCCTATTAATATGTGCCTCAGTAGATAGATTAGGTGTTACGTCCACCCCCAGGTCTCTTTCACGCGTCGTTACAGGTAGGCTGTTCCCCTTCATTGTGTACTGTCCCTTTGGTCTCCTATCTCCTAGTCCCATTTCCATAACTTTACATTTGCTCGTGTTGATTTCTAGTAGCCATTTCTCTGACCATCTCTGCAATCTGTTCAGGTCCTCTTGGAGGATCCTGCAATCCTCATCTGTCACAACTCTTCTCATCAACTTTGCATCATCCGCAAACATCGACATGTAGGACTCTACGCCTGTAAACATGTCGTTAACATATACAAGAAATAGAATTGGTCCCAGCACCGATCCTTGTGGTACTCCACTTGTTACTGTTCGCCAGTCCGACTTCTCGCCCCTTACCGTAACTCTTTGGCTCCTTCCTGTTAGGTAGTTCCTTATCCATTCTAGGACCTTTCCCCCCACCCCCGCCTGCCTCTCGAGCTTGAACAGCAGTCTCATGTTCGGTACTGTATCAAAGGCTTTTTGGCAGTCCAGAAATATGCAGTCTGCCCAACCATCTCTGTCCTGTCTTATCCTCGTTATTTTATCATAGAATTCCAGAAGGTTTGTTAGGCACGATTTCCCTGTCCAGAACCCATGTTGATGTTTGTTCACAAACCTAATGTTCTCCAGGTGTGCAACCAGTCGCAGCCTAATTATTCTTTCCAGTATTTTACAGGGGATGCTTGTCAGTGATACAGGTCTGTAGTTAAGTGCCTCCTCCCTATCTCCTTTCTTGAAGATCTGCAGGACATTTGCCTTCTTCCAGCAACTGGGCAATTCTCCTGACATAAGTGACTCATTAAAGATCATTGCCAGAGGCACGCTGAGGGCCTGTGCTACTTCTTTTAGTATCCACGGTGATACTTTGTCTGGTCCAACTGCTTTAGTTGCATCTAGAGTTCAACTGTTTCATTACCTCCTCTGCTGTCACCTCTATATCTGATAGTCTTTCATCTAGGGTAACCCCTTCCAACAATGGGAGCTGCTCAGGCTCCCAGTGTGTGTGTGTGTGTGTGTGTGTGTGTGTGTGTGTGTGTGTGTGTGTGTGTGTGTGTGTGTGTGTGTGTGTGTGTGTGTGTGTGTGTGTGTGTGTGTGTGTGTACTCACCTAATTGTGCTTGCGGGGGTTGAGCTCTGGCTCTTTGGTCCCGCCTCTCAACCGTCAATCAACTGGTGTACAGATTCCTGAGACTGGTGTACAGATTCCGCGTGTGTGTGTGTGTGTGTGTGTGTGTGTGTGTGTGTGTGTGTGTGTGTGTGTGTGTGTGTGTGTGTGTGTGTGTGTGTGTGTGTGTGTGTGTGTGTGTGTGTGTGTGTGTGTGTGTGTGTGTGTGTGTGTGTGTGTGTGTGTGTGTGTGTGTGTGTGTGTGTGTGTGTGTGTGTGTGTGTGTGTGTGTGTGTGTGTGTGTGTGTGTGTGTGTGTGTGTGTGTGTGTGTGTGTGTGTGTGTGTACTCACCTAGTTGTACTCACCTAGTTGTGTCTGCAGGATCGAGCATTGACTCTTGGATCCCGCCTTTCGAGCATCGGTTGTTTACAGCAATGACTCCTGTCCTATTTCCCTATCATACCTGGTTTTAAAATTATGAATAGTATTTGCTTCCACAACCTGTTCCTGAAGTGCATTCCATTTCCCCACTACTCTCACGCTAAAAGAAAACTTCCTAACATCTCTGTGACTCATCTGAGTTTCAAGCTTCCATCCATGTCCTCTCGTTCTGTTACTATTCCGTGTGAACTTTTCGTCTATGTCCACTCTGTCAATTCCTCTGACTATCTTATACGTTCCTATCATGTCCCCCCTCTCTTTTCTTCTTTCTAGTGTCGTAAGGCACAGTTCCCTCAGGCGCTCTTCATACCCCATCCCTCGTAGCTCTGGGACGAGTCTCGTTGCAAACCTCTGAACCTTTTCCAGTTTCATTATATGCTTCTTCAGATGGAGACTCCATGATGAGGCGGCATACTCTAAGACTGGCCTTACGTGGGCAGTGTAAAGCGCCCTAAATGCCTCCTTACTTAGGTTTCTGAATGATGTTCTAACTTTTGCCAGTGTAGAGTACGCTGCTGTCGTTATCCTATTAATATGTGCCTCAGTAGATAGATTAGGTGTTACGTCCACCCCCAGGTCTCTTTCACGCGTCGTTACAGGTAGGCTGTTCCCCTTCATTGTGTACTGTCCCTTTGGTCTCCTATCTCCTAGTCCCATTTCCATAACTTTACATTTGCTCGTGTTGATTTCTAGTAGCCATTTCTCTGACCATCTCTGCAATCTGTTCTGGTCCTCTTGGAGGATCCTGCAATCCTCATCTGTCACAACTCTTCTCATCAACTTTGCATCATCCGCAAACATCGACATGTAGGACTCTACGCCTGTAAACATGTCGTTAACATATACAAGAAATAGAATTGGTCCCAGCACCGATCCTTGTGGTACTCCACTTGTTACTGTTCGCCAGTCCGACTTCTCGCCCCTTACCGTAACTCTTTGGCTCCTTCCTGTTAGGTAGTTCCTTATCCATTCTAGGACCTTTCCCCCCACCCCCGCCTGCCTCTCGAGCTTGAACAGCAGTCTCATGTTCGGTACTGTATCAAAGGCTTTTTGGCAGTCCAGAAATATGCAGTCTGCCCAACCATCTCTGTCCTGTCTTATCCTCGTTATTTTATCATAGAATTCCAGAAGGTTTGTTAGGCACGATTTCCCTGTCCAGAACCCATGTTGATGTTTGTTCACAAACCTAATGTTCTCCAGGTGTGCAACCAGTCGCAGCCTAATTATTCTTTCCAGTATTTTACAGGGGATGCTTGTCAGTGATACAGGTCTGTAGTTAAGTGCCTCCTCCCTATCTCCTTTCTTGAAGATCTGCACGACATTTGCCTTCTTCCAGCAACTGGGCAATTCTCCTGACATAAGTGACTCATTAAAGATCATTGCCAGAGGCACGCTGAGGGCCTGTGCTACTTCTTTTAGTATCCACGGTGATACTTTGTCTGGTCCAACTGCTTTAGTTGCATCTAGAGTTGTCAACTGTTTCATTACCTCCTCTGCTGTCACCTCTATATCTGATAGTCTTTCATCTAGGGTAACCCCTTCCAACAATGGGAGCTGCTCAGGCTCCCAGTGTGTGTGTGTGTGTGTGTGTGTGTGTGTGTGTGTGTGTGTGTGTGTGTGTGTGTGTGTGTGTGTGTGTGTGTGTGTGTGTGTGTGTGTGTACTCACCTAATTGTGCTTGCGGGGGTTGAGCTCTGGCTCTTTGGTCCCGCCTCTCAACCGTCAATCAACTGGTGTACAGATTCCTGAGACTGGTGTACAGATTCCGCGTGTGTGTGTGTGTGTGTGTGTGTGTGTGTGTGTGTGTGTGTGTGTGTGTGTGTGTGTGTGTGTGTGTGTGTGTGTGTGTGTGTGTGTGTGTGTGTGTGTGTGTGTGTGTGTGTGTGTGTGTGTGTGTGTGTGTGTGTGTGTGTGTGTGTACTCACCTAGTTGTACTCACCTAGTTGTGTCTGCAGGATCGAGCATTGACTCTTGGATCCCGCCTTTCTAGCATCGGTTGTTTACAGCAATGACTCCTGTCCTATTTCCCTATCATACCTGGTTTTAAAATTATGAATAGTATTTGCTTCCACAACCTGTTCCTGAAGTGCATTCCATTTCCCCACTACTCTCACGCTAAAAGAAAACTTCCTAACATCTCTGTGACTCATCTGAGTTTCAAGCTTCCATCCATGTCCTCTCGTTCTGTTACTATTCCGTGTGAACTTTTCGTCTATGTCCACTCTGTCAATTCCTCTGACTATCTTATACGTTCCTATCATGTCCCCCCTCTCTTTTCTTCTTTCTAGTGTCGTAAGGCACAGTTCCCTCAGGCGCTCTTCATACCCCATCCCTCGTAGCTCTGGGACGAGTCTCGTTGCAAACCTCTGAACCTTTTCCAGTTTCATTATATGCTTCTTCAGATGGAGACTCCATGATGAGGCGGCATACTCTAAGACTGGCCTTACGTGGGCAGTGTAAAGCGCCCTAAATGCCTCCTTACTTAGGTTTCTGAATGATGTTCTAACTTTTGCCAGTGTAGAGTACGCTGCTGTCGTTATCCTATTAATATGTGCCTCAGTAGATAGATTAGGTGTTACGTCCACCCCCAGGTCTCTTTCACGCGTCGTTACAGGTAGGCTGTTCCCCTTCATTGTGTACTGTCCCTTTGGTCTCCTATCTCCTAGTCCCATTTCCATAACTTTACATTTGCTCGTGTTGATTTCTAGTAGCCATTTCTCTGACCATCTCTGCAATCTGTTCTGGTCCTCTTGGAGGATCCTGCAATCCTCATCTGTCACAACTCTTCTCATCAACTTTGCATCATCCGCAAACATCGACATGTAGGACTCTACGCCTGTAAACATGTCGTTAACATATACAAGAAATAGAATTGGTCCCAGCACCGATCCTTGTGGTACTCCACTTGTTACTGTTCGCCAGTCCGACTTCTCGCCCCTTACCGTAACTCTTTGGCTCCTTCCTGTTAGGTAGTTCCTTATCCATTCTAGGACCTTTCCCCCCACCCCCGCCTGCCTCTCGAGCTTGAACAGCAGTCTCATGTTCGGTACTGTATCAAAGGCTTTTTGGCAGTCCAGAAATATGCAGTCTGCCCAACCATCTCTGTCCTGTCTTATCCTCGTTATTTTATCATAGAATTCCAGAAGGTTTGTTAGGCACGATTTCCCTGTCCAGAACCCATGTTGATGTTTGTTCACAAACCTAATGTTCTCCAGGTGTGCAACCAGTCGCAGCCTAATTATTCTTTCCAGTATTTTACAGGGGATGCTTGTCAGTGATACAGGTCTGTAGTTAAGTGCCTCCTCCCTATCTCCTTTCTTGAAGATCTGCACGACATTTGCCTTCTTCCAGCAACTGGGCAATTCTCCTGACATAAGTGACTCATTAAAGATCATTGCCAGAGGCACGCTGAGGGCCTGTGCTACTTATTTTAGTATCCACGGTGATACTTTGTCTGGTCCAACTGCTTTAGTTGCATCTAGAGTTGTCAACTGTTTCATTACCTCCTCTGCTGTCACCTCTATATCTGATAGTCTTTCATCTAGGGTAACCCCTTCCAACAATGGGAGCTGCTCAGGCTCCCAGTGTGTGTGTGTGTGTGTGTGTGTGTGTGTGTGTGTGTGTGTGTGTGTGTGTGTGAGTGTGTGTGTGTGTGTGTGTGTGTGTGTGTGTGTGTGTGTGTGTACTCACCTAATTGTGCTTGCGGGGGTTGAGCTCTGGCTCTTTGGTCCCGCCTCTCAACCGTCAATCAACTGGTGTACAGATTCCTGAGACTGGTGTACAGATTCCGCGTGTGTGTGTGTGTGTGTGTGTGTGTGTGTGTGTGTGTGTGTGTGTGTGTGTGTGTGTGTGTGTGTGTGTGTGTGTGTGTGTGTGTGTGTGTGTGTGTGTGTGTGTGTGTGTGTGTGTGTGTGTGTGTGTGTGTGTGTGTGTACTCACCTAGTTGTACTCACCTAGTTGTGTCTGCAGGATCGAGCATTGACTCTTGGATCCCGCCTTTCGAGCATCGGTTGTTTACAGCAATGACTCCTGTCCTATTTCCCTATCATACCTGGTTTTAAAATTATGAATAGTATTTGCTTCCACAACCTGTTCCTGAAGTGCATTCCATTTCCCCACTACTCTCACGCTAAAAGAAAACTTCCTAACATCTCTGTGACTCATCTGAGTTTCAAGCTTCCATCCATGTCCTCTCGTTCTGTTACTATTCCGTGTGAACATTTCGTCTATGTCCACTCTGTCAATTCCTCTGACTATCTTATACGTTCCTATCATGTCCCCCCTCTCTTTTCTTCTTTCTAGTGTCGTAAGGCACAGTTCCCTCAGGCGCTCTTCATACCCCATCCCTCGTAGCTCTGGGACGAGTCTCGTTGCAAACCTCTGAACCTTTTCCAGTTTCATTATATGCTTCTTCAGATGGAGACTCCATGATGAGGCGGCATACTCTAAGACTGGCCTTACGTGGGCAGTGTAAAGCGCCCTAAATGCCTCCTTACTTAGGTTTCTGAATGATGTTCTAACTTTTGCCAGTGTAGAGTACGCTGCTGTCGTTATCCTATTAATATGTGCCTCAGTAGATAGATTAGGTGTTACGTCCACCCCCAGGTCTCTTTCACGCGTCGTTACAGGTAGGCTGTTCCCCTTCATTGTGTACTGTCCCTTTGGTCTCCTATCTCCTAGTCCCATTTCCATAACTTTACATTTGCTCGTGTTGATTTCTAGTAGCCATTTCTCTGACCATCTCTGCAATCTGTTCAGGTCCTCTTGGAGGATCCTGCAATCCTCATCTGTCACAACTCTTCTCATCAACTTTGCATCATCCGCAAACATCGACATGTAGGACTCTACGCCTGTAAACATGTCGTTAACATATACAAGAAATAGAATTGGTCCCAGCACCGATCCTTGTGGTACTCCACTTGTTACTGTTCGCCAGTCCGACTTCTCGCCCCTTACCGTAACTCTTTGGCTCCTTCCTGTTAGGTAGTTCCTTATCCATTCTAGGACCTTTCCCCCCACCCCCGCCTGCCTCTCGAGCTTGAACAGCAGTCTCATGTTCGGTACTGTATCAAAGGCTTTTTGGCAGTCCAGAAATATGCAGTCTGCCCAACCATCTCTGTCCTGTCTTATCCTCGTTATTTTATCATAGAATTCCAGAAGGTTTGTTAGGCACGATTTCCCTGTCCAGAACCCATGTTGATGTTTGTTCACAAACCTAATGTTCTCCAGGTGTGCAACCAGTCGCAGCCTAATTATTCTTTCCAGTATTTTACAGGGGATGCTTGTCAGTGATACAGGTCTGTAGTTAAGTGCCTCCTCCCTATCTCCTTTCTTGAAGATCTGCACGACATTTGCCTTCTTCCAGCAACTGGGCAATTCTCCTGACATAAGTGACTCATTAAAGATCATTGCCAGAGGCACGCTGAGGGCCTGTGCTACTTCTTTTAGTATCCACGGTGATACTTTGTCTGGTCCAACTGCTTTAGTTGCATCTAGAGTTGTCAACTGTTTCATTACCTCCTCTGCTGCCACCTCTATATCTGATAGTCTTTCATCTAGGGTAACCCCTTCCAACAATGGGAGCTGCTCAGGCTCCCAGTGTGTGTGTGTGTGTGTGTGTGTGTGTGTGTGTGTGTGTGTGTGTGTGTGTGTGTGTGTGTGTGTGTGTGTGTGTGTGTGTGTGTGTGTGTGTGTGTGTGTGTGTGTTGTGTGTGTGTGTGTGTGTGTGTGTGTGTGTGTGTGTGTGTGTGTGTGTGTGTGTGTGTGTGTGTGTGTGTGTGTGTGTGTGTGTGTGTGTGTGTGTGTGTGTGTGTGTGTGTGTGTGTGTGTGTGTGTGTGTGTGTGTGTGTACTCACCTAGTTGTACTCACCTAGTTGTGTCTGCAGGATCGAGCATTGACTCTTGGATCCCGCCTTTCGAGCATCGGTTGTTTACAGCAATGACTCCTGTCCTATTTCCCTATCATACCTGGTTTTAAAATTATGAATAGTATTTGCTTCCACAACCTGTTCCTGAAGTGCATTCCATTTCCCCACTACTCTCACGCTAAAAGAAAACTTCCTAACATCTCTGTGACTCATCTGAGTTTCAAGCTTCCATCCATGTCCTCTCGTTCTGTTACTATTCCGTGTGAACATTTCGTCTATGTCCACTCTGTCAATTCCTCTGACTATCTTATACGTTCCTATCATGTCCCCCCTCTCTTTTCTTCTTTCTAGTGTCGTAAGGCACAGTTCCCTCAGGCGCTCTTCATACCCCATCCCTCGTAGCTCTGGGACGAGTCTCGTTGCAAACCTCTGAACCTTTTCCAGTTTCATTATATGCTTCTTCAGATGGAGACTCCATGATGAGGCGGCATACTCTAAGACTGGCCTTACGTGGGCAGTGTAAAGCGCCCTAAATGCCTCCTTACTTAGGTTTCTGAATGATGTTCTAACTTTTGCCAGTGTAGAGTACGCTGCTGTCGTTATCCTATTAATATGTGCCTCAGTAGATAGATTAGGTGTTACGTCCACCCCCAGGTCTCTTTCACGCGTCGTTACAGGTAGGCTGTTCCCCTTCATTGTGTACTGTCCCTTTGGTCTCCTATCTCCTAGTCCCATTTCCATAACTTTACATTTGCTCGTGTTGATTTCTAGTAGCCATTTCTCTGACCATCTCTGCAATCTGTTCAGGTCCTCTTGGAGGATCCTGCAATCATCATCTGTCACAACTCTTCTCATCAACTTTGCATCATCCGCAAACATCGACATGTAGGACTCTACGCCTGTAAACATGTCGTTAACATATACAAGAAATAGAATTGGTCCCAGCACCGATCCTTGTGGTACTCCACTTGTTACTGTTCGCCAGTCCGACTTCTCGCCCCTTACCGTAACTCTTTGGCTCCTTCCTGTTAGGTAGTTCCTTATCCATTCTAGGACCTTTCCCCCCACCCCCGCCTGCCTCTCGAGCTTGAACAGCAGTCTCATGTTCGGTACTGTATCAAAGGCTTTTTGGCAGTCCAGAAATATGCAGTCTGCCCAACCATCTCTGTCCTGTCTTATCCTCGTTATTTTATCATAGAATTCCAGAAGGTTTGTTAGGCACGATTTCCCTGTCCAGAACCCATGTTGATGTTTGTTCACAAACCTAATGTTCTCCAGGTGTGCAACCAGTCGCAGCCTAATTATTCTTTCCAGTATTTTACAGGGGATGCTTGTCAGTGATACAGGTCTGTAGTTAAGTGCCTCCTCCCTATCTCCTTTCTTGAAGATCTGCACGACATTTGCCTTCTTCCAGCAACTGGGCAATTCTCCTGACATAAGTGACTCATTAAAGATCATTGCCAGAGGCACGCTGAGGGCCTGTGCTACTTCTTTTAGTATCCACGGTGATACTTTGTCTGGTCCAACTGCTTTAGTTGCATCTAGAGTTGTCAACTGTTTCATTACCTCCTCTGCTGTCACCTCTATATCTGATAGTCTTTCATCTAGGGTAACCCCTTCCAACAATGGGAGCTGCTCAGGCTCCCAGTGTGTGTGTGTGTGTGTGTGTGTGTGTGTGTGTGTGTGTGTGTGTGTGTGTACTCACCTAATTGTGCTTGCGGGGGTTGAGCTCTGGCTCTTTGGTCCCGCCTCTCAACCGTCAATCAACTGGTGTACAGATTCCTGAGACTGGTGTACAGATTCCGCGTGTGTGTGTGTGTGTGTGTGTGTGTGTGTGTGTGTGTGTGTGTGTGTGTGTGTGTGTGTGTGTGTGTGTGTGTGTGTGTGTGTGTGTGTGTGTGTGTGTGTGTGTGTGTGTGTGTGTGTGTACTCACCTAGTTGTACTCACCTAGTTGTGTCTGCAGGATCGAGCATTGACTCTTGGATCCCGCCTTTCGAGCATCGGTTGTTTACAGCAATGACTCCTGTCCTATTTCCCTATCATACCTGGTTTTAAAATTATGAATAGTATTTGCTTCCACAACCTGTTCCTGAAGTGCATTCCATTTCCCCACTACTCTCACGCTAAAAGAAAACTTCCTAACATCTCTGTGACTCATCTGAGTTTCAAGCTTCCATCCACGTCCTCTCGTTCTGTTACTATTCCGTGTGAACATTTCGTCTATGTCCACTCTGTCAATTCCTCTGACTATCTTATACGTTCCTATCATGTCCCCCCTCTCTTTTCTTCTTTCTAGTGTCGTAAGGCACAGTTCCCTCAGGCGCTCTTCATACCCCATCCCTCGTAGCTCTGGGACGAGTCTCGTTGCAAACCTCTGAACCTTTTCCAGTTTCATTATATGCTTCTTCAGATGGAGACTCCATGATGAGGCGGCATACTCTAAGACTGGCCTTACGTGGGCAGTGTAAAGCGCCCTAAATGCCTCCTTACTTAGGTTTCTGAATGATGTTCTAACTTTTGCCAGTGTAGAGTACGCTGCTGTCGTTATCCTATTAATATGTGCCTCAGTAGATAGATTAGGTGTTACGTCCACCCCCAGGTCTCTTTCACGCGTCGTTACAGGTAGGCTGTTCCCCTTCATTGTGTACTGTCCCTTTGGTCTCCTATCTCCTAGTCCCATTTCCATAACTTTACATTTGCTCGTGTTGATTTCTAGTAGCCATTTCTCTGACCATCTCTGCAATCTGTTCAGGTCCTCTTGGAGGATCCTGCAATCCTCATCTGTCACAACTCTTCTCATCAACTTTGCATCATCCGCAAACATCGACATGTAGGACTCTACGCCTGTAAACATGTCGTTAACATATACAAGAAATAGAATTGGTCCCAGCACCGATCCTTGTGGTACTCCACTTGTTACTGTTCGCCAGTCCGACTTCTCGCCCCTTACCGTAACTCTTTGGCTCCTTCCTGTTAGGTAGTTCCTTATCCATTCTAGGACCTTTCCCCCCACCCCCGCCTGCCTCTCGAGCTTGAACAGCAGTCTCATGTTCGGTACTGTATCAAAGGCTTTTTGGCAGTCCAGAAATATGCAGTCTGCCCAACCATCTCTGTCCTGTCTTATCCTCGTTATTTTATCATAGAATTCCAGAAGGTTTGTTAGGCACGATTTCCCTGTCCAGAACCCATGTTGATGTTTGTTCACAAACCTAATGTTCTCCAGGTGTGCAACCAGTCGCAGCCTAATTATTCTTTCCAGTATTTTACAGGGGATGCTTGTCAGTGATACAGGTCTGTAGTTAAGTGCCTCCTCCCTATCTCCTTTCTTGAAGATCTGCACGACATTTGCCTTCTTCCAGCAACTGGGCAATTCTCCTGACATAAGTGACTCATTAAAGATCATTGCCAGAGGCACGCTGAGGGCCTGTGCTACTTCTTTTAGTATCCACGGTGATACTTTGTCTGGTCCAACTGCTTTAGTTGCATCTAGAGTTGTCAACTGTTTCATTACCTCCTCTGCTGTCACCTCTATATCTGATAGTCTTTCATCTAGGGTAACCCCTTCCAACAATGGGAGCTGCTCAGGCTCCCAGTGTGTGTGTGTGTGTGTGTGTGTGTGTGTGTGTGTGTGTGTGTGTGTGTGTGTGTGTGTGTGTGTACTCACCTAATTGTGCTTGCGGGGGTTGAGCTCTGGCTCTTTGGTCCCGCCTCTCAACCGTCAATCAACTGGTGAACAGATTCCTGAGACTGGTGTACAGATTCCGCGTGTGTGTGTGTGTGTGTGTGTGTGTGTGTGTGTGTGTGTGTGTGTGTGTGTGTGTGTGTGTGTGTGTGTGTGTGTGTGTGTGTGTGTGTGTGTGTGTGTGTGTGTGTGTGTGTGTGTGTGTGTGTGTACTCACCTAGTTGTACTCACCTAGTTGTGTCTGCAGGATCGAGCATTGACTCTTGGATCCCGCCTTTCGAGCATCGGTTGTTTACAGCAATGACTCCTGTCCTATTTCCCTATCATACCTGGTTTTAAAATTATGAATAGTATTTGCTTCCACAACCTGTTCCTGAAGTGCATTCCATTTCCCCACTACTCTCACGCTAAAAGAAAACTTCCTAACATCTCTGTGACTCATCTGAGTTTCAAGCTTCCATCCATGTCCTCTCGTTCTGTTACTATTCCGTGTGAACATTTCGTCTATGTCCACTCTGTCAATTCCTCTGACTATCTTATACGTTCCTATCATGTCCCCCCTCTCTTTTCTTCTTTCTAGTGTCGTAAGGCACAGTTCCCTCAGGCGCTCTTCATACCCCATCCCTCGTAGCTCTGGGACGAGTCTCGTTGCAAACCTCTGAACCTTTTCCAGTTTCATTATATGCTTCTTCAGATGGAGACTCCATGATGAGGCGGCATACTCTAAGACTGGCCTTACGTGGGCAGTGTAAAGCGCCCTAAATGCCTCCTTACTTAGGTTTCTGAATGATGTTCTAACTTTTGCCAGTGTAGAGTACGCTGCTGTCGTTATCCTATTAATATGTGCCTCAGTAGATAGATTAGGTGTTACGTCCACCCCCAGGTCTCTTTCACGCGTCGTTACAGGTAGGCTGTTCCCCTTCATTGTGTACTGTCCCTTTGGTCTCCTATCTCCTAGTCCCATTTCCATAACTTTACATTTGCTCGTGTTGATTTCTAGTAGCCATTTCTCTGACCATCTCTGCAATCTGTTCAGGTCCTCTTGGAGGATCCTGCAATCCTCATCTGTCACAACTCTTCTCATCAACTTTGCATCATCCGCAAACATCGACATGTAGGACTCTACGCCTGTAAACATGTCGTTAACATATACAAGAAATAGAATTGGTCCCAGCACCGATCCTTGTGGTACTCCACTTGTTACTGTTCGCCAGTCCGACTTCTCGCCCCTTACCGTAACTCTTTGGCTCCTTCCTGTTAGGTAGTTCCTTATCCATTCTAGGACCTTTCCCCCCACCCCCGCCTGCCTCTCGAGCTTGAACAGCAGTCTCATGTTCGGTACTGTATCAAAGGCTTTTTGGCAGTCCAGAAATATGCAGTCTGCCCAACCATCTCTGTCCTGTCTTATCCTCGTTATTTTATCATAGAATTCCAGAAGGTTTGTTAGGCACGATTTCCCTGTCCAGAACCCATGTTGATGTTTGTTCACAAACCTAATGTTCTCCAGGTGTGCAACCAGTCGCAGCCTAATTATTCTTTCCAGTATTTTACAGGGGATGCTTGTCAGTGATACAGGTCTGTAGTTAAGTGCCTCCTCCCTATCTCCTTTCTTGAAGATCTGCACGACATTTGCCTTCTTCCAGCAACTGGGCAATTCTCCTGACATAAGTGACTCATTAAAGATCATTGCCAGAGGCACGCTGAGGGCCTGTGCTACTTCTTTTAGTATCCACGGTGATACTTTGTCTGGTCCAACTGCTTTAGTTGCATCTAGAGTTGTCAACTGTTTCATTACCTCCTCTGCTGTCACCTCTATATCTGATAGTCTTTCATCTAGGGTAACCCCTTCCAACAATGGGAGCTGCTCAGGCTCCCAGTGTGTGTGTGTGTGTGTGTGTGTGTGTGTGTGTGTGTGTGTGTGTGTGTGTGTGTGTGTGTACTCACCTAATTGTGCTTGCGGGGGTTGAGCTCTGGCTCTTTGGTCCCGCCTCTCAACCGTCAATCAACTGGTGAACAGATTCCTGAGACTGGTGTACAGATTCCGCGTGTGTGTGTGTGTGTGTGTGTGTGTGTGTGTGTGTGTGTGTGTGTGTGTGTGTGTGTGTGTGTGTGTGTGTGTGTGTGTGTGTGTGTGTGTGTGTGTGTGTGTGTGTGTGTGTACTCACCTAGTTGTACTCACCTAGTTGTGTCTGCAGGATCGAGCATTGACTCTTGGATCCCGCCTTTCGAGCATCGGTTGTTTACAGCAATGACTCCTGTCCTATTTCCCTATCATACCTGGTTTTAAAATTATGAATAGTATTTGCTTCCACAACCTGTTCCTGAAGTGCATTCCATTTCCCCACTACTCTCACGCTAAAAGAAAACTTCCTAACATCTCTGTGACTCATCTGAGTTTCAAGCTTCCATCCATGTCCTCTCGTTCTGTTACTATTCCGTGTGAACATTTCGTCTATGTCCACTCTGTCAATTCCTCTGACTATCTTATACGTTCCTATCATGTCCCCCCTCTCTTTTCTTCTTTCTAGTGTCGTAAGGCACAGTTCCCTCAGGCGCTCTTCATACCCCATCCCTCGTAGCTCTGGGACGAGTCTCGTTGCAAACCTCTGAACCTTTTCCAGTTTCATTATATGCTTCTTCAGATGGAGACTCCATGATGAGGCGGCATACTCTAAGACTGGCCTTACGTGGGCAGTGTAAAGCGCCCTAAATGCCTCCTTACTTAGGTTTCTGAATGATGTTCTAACTTTTGCCAGTGTAGAGTACGCTGCTGTCGTTATCCTATTAATATGTGCCTCAGTAGATAGATTAGGTGTTACGTCCACCCCCAGGTCTCTTTCACGCGTCGTTACAGGTAGGCTGTTCCCCTTCATTGTGTACTGTCCCTTTGGTCTCCTATCTCCTAGTCCCATTTCCATAACTTTACATTTGCTCGTGTTGATTTCTAGTAGCCATTTCTCTGACCATCTCTGCAATCTGTTCAGGTCCTCTTGGAGGATCCTGCAATCCTCATCTGTCACAACTCTTCTCATCAACTTTGCATCATCCGCAAACATCGACATGTAGGACTCTACGCCTGTAAACATGTCGTTAACATATACAAGAAATAGAATTGGTCCCAGCACCGATCCTTGTGGTACTCCACTTGTTACTGTTCGCCAGTCCGACTTCTCGCCCCTTACCGTAACTCTTTGGCTCCTTCCTGTTAGGTAGTTCCTTATCCATTCTAGGACCTTTCCCCCCACCCCCGCCTGCCTCTCGAGCTTGAACAGCAGTCTCATGTTCGGTACTGTATCAAAGGCTTTTTGGCAGTCCAGAAATATGCAGTCTGCCCAACCATCTCTGTCCTGTCTTATCCTCGTTATTTTATCATAGAATTCCAGAAGGTTTTTAGGCACGATTTCCCTGTCCAGAACCCATGTTGATGTTTGTTCACAAACCTAATGTTCTCCAGGTGTGCAACCAGTCGCAGCCTAATTATTCTTTCCAGTATTTTACAGGGGATGCTTGTCAGTGATACAGGTCTGTAGTTAAGTGCCTCCTCCCTATCTCCTTTCTTGAAGATCTGCACGACATTTGCCTTCTTCCAGCAACTGGGCAATTCTCCTGACATAAGTGACTCATTAAAGATCATTGCCAGAGGCACGCTGAGGGCCTGTGCTACTTCTTTTAGTATCCACGGTGATACTTTGTCTGGTCCAACTGCTTTAGTTGCATCTAGAGTTGTCAACTGTTTCATTACCTCCTCTGCTGCCACCTCTATATCTGATAGTCTTTCATCTAGGGTAACCCCTTCCAACAATGGGAGCTGCTCAGGCTCCCAGTGTGTGTGTGTGTGTGTGTGTGTGTGTGTGTGTGTGTGTGTGTGTGTGTGTGTGTGTGTGTGTGTGTGTGTGTGTGTGTGTGTGTGTGTGTGTGTGTGTGTGTGTGTGTGTGTGTGTGTGTGTGTGTGTGTGTGTGTGTGTGTGTGTGTGTGTGTGTGTGTGTGTGTGTGTGTGTGTGTGTGTGTGTGTGTGTGTGTGTGTGTGTGTGTGTGTGTGTGTGTGTGTGTGTGTGTGTGTGTGTGTGTGTGTGTGTGTGTGTGTGTGTGTGTGTGTGTGTGTGTGTGTGTGTGTGTGTGTGTGTGTGTGTGTGTGTGTGTGTGTGTGTGTGTGTGTGTGTGTGTGTGTGTGTGTGTGTGTGTGTGTGTGTGTGTGTGTGTGTGTGTGTGTGTGTGTGTGTGTGTGTGTGTGTGTGTGTGTGTGTGTGTGTGTGTGTGTGTGTGTGTGTGTGTGTGTGTGTGTGTGTGTGTGTGTGTGTGTGTGTGTGTGTGTGTGTGTGTGTGTGTGTGTGTGTGTGTGTGTGTGTGTGTGTGTGTGTGTGTGTGTGTGTGTGTACTCACCTAATTGTGCTTGCGGGGGTTGAGCTCTGGCTCTTTGGTCCCGCCTCTCAACCGTCAATCAACTGGTGAACAGATTCCTGAGACTGGTGTACAGATTCCGCGTGTGTGTGTGTGTGTGTGTGTGTGTGTGTGTGTGTGTGTGTGTGTGTGTGTGTGTGTGTGTGTGTGTGTGTGTGTGTGTGTGTGTGTGTGTGTGTGTGTGTGTGTGTGTGTGTGTGTGTGTGTGTGTGTGTGTGTGTGTGTGTGTGTGTGTGTGTGTGTGTGTGTGTGTGTGTGTGTGTGTGTGTGTGTGTGTGTGTGTGTGTGTGTGTGTGTGTGTGTGTGTGTGTGTGTGTGTGTGTGTGTGTGTGTGTGTGTGTACTCACCTAATTGTGCTTGCGGGGGTTGAGCTCTGGCTCTTTGGTCCCGCCTCTCAACCGTCAATCAACTGGTGAACAGATTCCTGAGACTGGTGTACAGATTCCGCGTGTGTGTGTGTGTGTGTGTGTGTGTGTGTGTGTGTGTGTGTGTGTGTGTGTGTGTGTGTGTGTGTGTGTGTGTGTGTGTGTGTGTGTGTGTGTGTGTGTGTGTGTGTGTGTGTGTGTGTGTGTGTGTGTGTGTGTGTGTGTGTGTGTGTGTGTGTGTGTGTGTGTGTGTGTGTGTGTGTGTGTGTGTGTGTGTGTGTGTGTGTGTGTGTGTGTGTGTGTGTGTGTGTGTGTGTGTGTGTGTGTGTGTGTGTGTGTGTGTGTGTGTGTGTGTGTGTGTGTGTGTGTGTGTGTGTGTGTGTGTGTGTGTGTGTGTACTCACCTAATTGTGCTTGCGGGGGTTGAGCTCTGGCTCTTTGGTCCCGCCTCTCAACCGTCAATCAACTGGTGAACAGATTCCTGAGACTGGTGTACAGATTCCGCGTGTGTGTGTGTGTGTGTGTGTGTGTGTGTGTGTGTGTGTGTGTGTGTGTGTGTGTGTGTGTGTGTGTGTGTGTGTGTGTGTGTGTGTGTGTGTGTGTGTGTGTGTGTGTGTGTGTGTGTGTGTGTGTGTGTGTGTGTGTGTGTGTGTGTGTGTGTGTGTGTGTGTGTGTGTGTGTGTGTGTGTGTGTGTGTGTGTGTGTGTGTGTGTGTGTGTGTGTGTGTGTGTGTGTGTGTGTGTGTGTGTGTGTGTGTGTGTGTGTGTGTGTGTGTGTGTGTGTGTGTGTGTACTCACCTAATTGTGCTTGCGGGGGTTGAGCTCTGGCTCTTTGGTCCCGCCTCTCAACCGTCAATCAACTGGTGAACAGATTCCTGAGACTGGTGTACAGATTCCGCGTGTGTGTGTGTGTGTGTGTGTGTGTGTGTGTGTGTGTGTGTGTGTGTGTGTGTGTGTGTGTGTGTGTGTGTGTGTGTGTGTGTGTGTGTGTGTGTGTGTGTGTGTGTGTGTGTGTGTGTGTACTCACCTAGTTGTACTCACCTAGTTGTGTCTGCAGGATCGAGCATTGACTCTTGGATCCCGCCTTTCGAGCATCGGTTGTTTACAGCAATGACTCCTGTCCTATTTCCCTATCATACCTGGTTTTAAAATTATGAATAGTATTTGCTTCCACAACCTGTTCCTGAAGTGCATTCCATTTCCCCACTACTCTCACGCTAAAAGAAAACTTCCTAACATCTCTGTGACTCATCTGAGTTTCAAGCTTCCATCCATGTCCTCTCGTTCTGTTACTATTCCGTGTGAACATTTCGTCTATGTCCACTCTGTCAATTCCTCTGACTATCTTATACGTTCCTATCATGTCCCCCCTCTCTTTTCTTCTTTCTAGTGTCGTAAGGCACAGTTCCCTCAGGCGCTCTTCATACCCCATCCCTCGTAGCTCTGGGACGAGTCTCGTTGCAAACCTCTGAACCTTTTCCAGTTTCATTATATGCTTCTTCAGATGGAGACTCCATGATGAGGCGGCATACTCTAAGACTGGCCTTACGTGGGCAGTGTAAAGCGCCCTAAATGCCTCCTTACTTAGGTTTCTGAATGATGTTCTAACTTTTGCCAGTGTAGAGTACGCTGCTGTCGTTATCCTATTAATATGTGCCTCAGTAGATAGATTAGGTGTTACGTCCACCCCCAGGTCTCTTTCACGCGTCGTTACAGGTAGGCTGTTCCCCTTCATTGTGTACTGTCCCTTTGGTCTCCTATCTCCTAGTCCCATTTCCATAACTTTACATTTGCTCGTGTTGATTTCTAGTAGCCATTTCTCTGACCATCTCTGCAATCTGTTCAGGTCCTCTTGGAGGATCCTGCAATCCTCATCTGTCACAACTCTTCTCATCAACTTTGCATCATCCGCAAACATCGACATGTAGGACTCTACGCCTGTAAACATGTCGTTAACATATACAAGAAATAGAATTGGTCCCAGCACCGATCCTTGTGGTACTCCACTTGTTACTGTTCGCCAGTCCGACTTCTCGCCCCTTACCGTAACTCTTTGGCTCCTTCCTGTTAGGTAGTTCCTTATCCATTCTAGGACCTTTCCCCCCACCCCCGCCTGCCTCTCGAGCTTGAACAGCAGTCTCATGTTCGGTACTGTATCAAAGGCTTTTTGGCAGTCCAGAAATATGCAGTCTGCCCAACCATCTCTGTCCTGTCTTATCCTCGTTATTTTATCATAGAATTCCAGAAGGTTTTTAGGCACGATTTCCCTGTCCAGAACCCATGTTGATGTTTGTTCACAAACCTAATGTTCTCCAGGTGTGCAACCAGTCGCAGCCTAATTATTCTTTCCAGTATTTTACAGGGGATGCTTGTCAGTGATACAGGTCTGTAGTTAAGTGCCTCCTCCCTATCTCCTTTCTTGAAGATCTGCACGACATTTGCCTTCTTCCAGCAACTGGGCAATTCTCCTGACATAAGTGACTCATTAAAGATCATTGCCAGAGGCACGCTGAGGGCCTGTGCTACTTCTTTTAGTATCCACGGTGATACTTTGTCTGGTCCAACTGCTTTAGTTGCATCTAGAGTTGTCAACTGTTTCATTACCTCCTCTGCTGCCACCTCTATATCTGATAGTCTTTCATCTAGGGTAACCCCTTCCAACAATGGGAGCTGCTCAGGCTCCCAGTGTGTGTGTGTGTGTGTGTGTGTGTGTGTGTGTGTGTGTGTGTGTGTGTGTGTGTGTGTGTGTGTGTGTGTGTGTGTGTGTGTGTGTGTGTGTGTGTGTGTGTGTGTGTGTGTGTGTGTGTGTGTGTGTGTGTGTGTGTGTGTGTGTGTGTGTGTGTGTGTGTGTGTGTGTGTGTGTGTGTGTGTGTGTGTGTGTGTGTGTGTGTGTGTGTGTGTGTGTGTGTGTGTGTGTGTGTGTGTGTGTGTGTGTGTGTGTGTGTGTGTGTGTGTGTGTGTGTGTGTGTGTGTGTGTGTGTGTGTGTGTGTGTGTGTGTGTGTGTGTGTGTGTGTGTGTGTGTGTGTGTGTGTGTGTGTGTGTGTGTGTGTGTGTGTGTGTGTGTGTGTGTGTGTGTGTGTGTGTGTGTGTGTGTGTGTGTGTGTGTGTGTGTGTGTGTGTGTGTGTGTGTGTGTGTGTGTGTGTGTGTGTGTGTGTGTGTGTGTGTGTGTGTGTGTGTGTGTGTGTGTGTGTGTGTGTGTGTGTGTGTGTGTGTGTGTGTGTGTGTGTGTGTGTGTGTGTGTGTGTGTGTGTGTGTGTGTGTGTGTGTGTGTGTGTGTGTGTGTGTGTGTGTGTGTGTGTGTGTGTGTGTGTGTGTGTGTGTGTGTGTGTGTGTGTGTGTGTGTGTGTGTGTGTGTGTGTGTGTACTCACTTAATTGTGCTTGCGGGGGTTGAGCTCTGGCTCTTTGGTCCCGCCTCTCAACCGTCAATCAACTGGTGTACAGATTCCTGAGACTGGTGTACAGATTCCGCGTGTGTGTGTGTGTGTGTGTGTGTGTGTGTGTGTGTGTGTGTGTGTGTGTGTGTGTGTGTGTGTGTGTGTGTGTGTGTGTGTGTGTGTGTGTGTGTGTGTGTGTGTGTGTGTGTACTCACCTAGTTGTACTCACCTAGTTGTGTCTGCAGGATCGAGCATTGACTCTTGGATCCCGCCTTTCGAGCATCGGTTGTTTACAGCAATGACTCCTGTCCTATTTCCCTATCATACCTGGTTTTAAAATTATGAATAGTATTTGCTTCCACAACCTGTTCCTGAAGTGCATTCCATTTCCCCACTACTCTCACGCTAAAAGAAAACTTCCTAACATCTCTGTGACTCATCTGAGTTTCAAGCTTCCATCCATGTCCTCTCGTATTGTTACTATTCCGTGTGAACATTTCGTCTATATCCACTCTGTCAATTCCTCTGAGTATCTTATACGTTCCTATCATGTCCCCCCTCTCCCTTCTTCTTTCTAGTGTCGTAAGGCACAGTTCCCTCAGGCGCTCTTCATACCCCATCCCTCGTAGCTCTGGGACGAGTCTCGTTGCAAACCTCTGAACCTTTTCCAGTTTCATTATATGCTTCTTCAGATGGAGACTCCATGATGAGGCGGCATACTCTAAGACTGGCCTTACGTGGGCAGTGTAAAGCGCCCTAAATGCCTCCTTACTTAGGTTTCTGAATGATGTTCTAACTTTTGCCAGTGTAGAGTACGCTGCTGTCGTTATCCTATTAATATGTGCCTCAGTAGATAGATTAGGTGTTACGTCCACCCCCAGGTCTCTTTCACGCGTCGTTACAGGTAGGCTGTTCCCCTTCATTGTGTCCTGTCCCTTTGGTCTCCTATCTCCTAGTCCCATTTCCATAACTTTACATTTGCTCGTGTTGATTTCTAGTAGCCATTTCTCTGACCATCTCTGCAATCTGTTCAGGTCCTCTTGGAGGATCCTGCAATCCTCATCTGTCACAACTCTTCTCATCAACTTTGCATCATCCGCAAACATCGACATGTAGGACTCTACGCCTGTAAACATGTCGTTAACATATACAAGAAATAGAATTGGTCCCAGCACCGATCCTTGTGGTACTCCACTTGTTACTGTTCGCCAGTCCGACTTCTCGCCCCTTACCGTAACTCTTTGGCTCCTTCCTGTTAGGTAGTTCCTTATCCATTCTAGGACCTTTCCCCCCACCCCCGCCTGCCTCTCGAGCTTGAACAGCAGTCTCATGTTCGGTACTGTATCAAAGGCTTTTTGGCAGTCCAGAAATATGCAGTCTGCCCAACCATCTCTGTCCTGTCTTATCCTCGTTATTTTATCATAGAATTCCAGAAGGTTTGTTAGGCACGATTTCCCTGTCCAGAACCCATGTTGATGTTTGTTCACAAACCTAATGTTCTCCAGGTGTGCAACCAGTCGCAGCCTAATTATTCTTTCCAGTATTTTACAGGGGATGCTTGTCAGTGATACAGGTCTGTAGTTAAGTGCCTCCTCCCTATCTCCTTTCTTGAAGATCTGCACGACATTTGCCTTCTTCCAGCAACTGGGCAATTCTCCTGACATAAGTGACTCATTAAAGATCATTGCCAGAGGCACGCTGAGGGCCTGTGCTACTTCTTTTAGTATCCACGGTGATACTTTGTCTGGTCCAACTGCTTTAGTTGCATCTAGAGTTGTCAACTGTTTCATTACCTCCTCTGCTGTCACCTCTATATCTGATAGTCTTTCATCTAGGGTAACCCCTTCCAACAATGGGAGCTGCTCAGGCTCCCAGTGTGTGTGTGTGTGTGTGTGTGTGTGTGTGTGTGTGTGTGTGTGTGTGTGTGTGTGTGTGTGTGTACTCACCTAATTGTGCTTGCGGGGGTTGAGCTCTGGCTCTTTGGTCCCGCCTCTCAACCGTCAATCAACTGGTGAACAGATTCCTGAGACTGGTGTACAGATTCCGCGTGTGTGTGTGTGTGTGTGTGTGTGTGTGTGTGTGTGTGTGTGTGTGTGTGTGTGTGTGTGTGTGTGTGTGTGTGTGTGTGTGTGTGTGTGTGTGTGTGTGTGTGTGTGTGTGTGTGTGTGTGTGTGTGTGTGTGTGTGTGTGTACTCACCTAGTTGTACTCACCTAGTTGTGTCTGCAGGATCGAGCATTGACTCTTGGATCCCGCCTTTCGAGCATCGGTTGTTTACAGCAATGACTCCTGTCCTATTTCCCTATCATACCTGGTTTTAAAATTATGAATAGTATTTGCTTCCACAACCTGTTCCTGAAGTGCATTCCATTTCCCCACTACTCTCACGCTAAAAGAAAACTTCCTAACATCTCTGTGACTCATCTGAGTTTCAAGCTTCCATCCATGTCCTCTCGTTCTGTTACTATTCCGTGTGAACATTTCGTCTATGTCCACTCTGTCAATTCCTCTGACTATCTTATACGTTCCTATCATGTCCCCCCTCTCTTTTCTTCTTTCTAGTGTCGTAAGGCACAGTTCCCTCAGGCGCTCTTCATACCCCATCCCTCGTAGCTCTGGGACGAGTCTCGTTGCAAACCTCTGAACCTTTTCCAGTTTCATTATATGCTTCTTCAGATGGAGACTCCATGATGAGGCGGCATACTCTAAGACTGGCCTTACGTGGGCAGTGTAAAGCGCCCTAAATGCCTCCTTACTTAGGTTTCTGAATGATGTTCTAACTTTTGCCAGTGTAGAGTACGCTGCTGTCGTTATCCTATTAATATGTGCCTCAGTAGATAGATTAGGTGTTACGTCCACCCCCAGGTCTCTTTCACGCGTCGTTACAGGTAGGCTGTTCCCCTTCATTGTGTACTGTCCCTTTGGTCTCCTATCTCCTAGTCCCATTTCCATAACTTTACATTTGCTCGTGTTGATTTCTAGTAGCCATTTCTCTGACCATCTCTGCAATCTGTTCAGGTCCTCTTGGAGGATCCTGCAATCCTCATCTGTCACAACTCTTCTCATCAACTTTGCATCATCCGCAAACATCGACATGTAGGACTCTACGCCTGTAAACATGTCGTTAACATATACAAGAAATAGAATTGGTCCCAGCACCGATCCTTGTGGTACTCCACTTGTTACTGTTCGCCAGTCCGACTTCTCGCCCCTTACCGTAACTCTTTGGCTCCTTCCTGTTAGGTAGTTCCTTATCCATTCTAGGACCTTTCCCCCCACCCCCGCCTGCCTCTCGAGCTTGAACAGCAGTCTCATGTTCGGTACTGTATCAAAGGCTTTTTGGCAGTCCAGAAATATGCAGTCTGCCCAACCATCTCTGTCCTGTCTTATCCTCGTTATTTTATCATAGAATTTCAGAAGGTTTTTAGGCACGATTTCCCTGTCCAGAACCCATGTTGATGTTTGTTCACAAACCTAATGTTCTCCAGGTGTGCAACCAGTCGCAGCCTAATTATTCTTTCCAGTATTTTACAGGGGATGCTTGTCAGTGATACAGGTCTGTAGTTAAGTGCCTCCTCCCTATCTCCTTTCTTGAAGATCTGCACGACATTTGCCTTCTTCCAGCAACTGGGCAATTCTCCTGACATAAGTGACTCATTAAAGATCATTGCCAGAGGCACGCTGAGGGCCTGTGCTACTTCTTTTAGTATCCACGGTGATACTTTGTCTGGTCCAACTGCTTTAGTTGCATCTAGAGTTGTCAACTGTTTCATTACCTCCTCTGCTGCCACCTCTATATCTGATAGTCTTTCATCTAGGGTAACCCCTTCCAACAATGGGAGCTGCTCAGGCTCCCAGTGTGTGTGTGTGTGTGTGTGTGTGTGTGTGTGTGTGTGTGTGTGTGTGTGTGTGTGTGTGTGTGTGTGTGTGTGTGTGTGTGTGTGTGTGTGTGTGTGTGTGTGTGTGTGTGTGTGTGTGTGTGTGTGTGTGTGTGTGTGTGTGTGTGTGTGTGTGTGTGTGTGTGTGTGTGTGTGTGTGTGTGTGTGTGTGTGTGTGTGTGTGTGTGTGTGTGTGTGTGTGTGTGTGTGTGTGTGTGTGTGTGTGTGTGTGTGTGTGTGTGTGTGTGTGTGTGTGTGTGTGTGTGTGTGTGTGTGTGTGTGTGTGTGTGTGTGTGTGTGTGTGTGTGTGTGTGTGTGTGTGTGTGTGTGTGTGTGTGTGTGTGTGTGTGTGTGTGTGTGTGTGTGTGTGTGTGTGTGTGTGTGTGTGTGTGTGTGTGTGTGTGTGTGTGTGTGTGTGTGTGTGTGTGTGTGTGTGTGTGTGTGTGTGTGTGTGTGTGTGTGTGTGTGTGTGTGTGTGTGTGTGTGTGTGTGTGTGTGTGTGTGTGTGTGTGTGTGTGTGTGTGTGTGTGTGTGTGTGTGTGTGTGTGTGTGTGTGTGTGTGTGTGTGTGTGTGTGTGTGTGTGTGTGTGTGTGTGTGTGTGTGTACTCACCTAATTGTGCTTGCGGGGGTTGAGCTCTGGCTCTTTGGTCCCGCCTCTCAACCGTCAATCAACTGGTGTACAGATTCCTGAGACTGGTGTACAGATTCCGCGTGTGTGTGTGTGTGTGTGTGTGTGTGTGTGTGTGTGTGTGTGTGTGTGTGTGTGTGTGTGTGTGTGTGTGTGTGTGTGTGTGTGTGTGTGTGTGTGTGTGTGTGTGTGTGTGTGTGTGTGTACTCACCTAGTTGTACTCACCTAGTTGTGTCTGCAGGATCGAGCATTGACTCTTGGATCCCGCCTTTCGAGCATCGGTTGTTTACAGCAATGACTCCTGTCCTATTTCCCTATCATACCTGGTTTTAAAATTATGAATAGTATTTGCTTCCACAACCTGTTCCTGAAGTGCATTCCATTTCCCCACTACTCTCACGCTAAAAGAAAACTTCCTAACATCTCTGTGACTCATCTGAGTTTCAAGCTTCCATCCATGTCCTCTCGTTCTGTTACTATTCCGTGTGAACATTTCGTCTATATCCACTCTGTCAATTCCTCTGAGTATCTTATACGTTCCTATCATGTCCCCCCTCTCCCTTCTTCTTTCTAGTGTCGTAAGGCACAGTTCCCTCAGGCGCTCTTCATACCCCATCCCTCGTAGCTCTGGGACGAGTCTCGTTGCAAACCTCTGAACCTTTTCCAGTTTCATTATATGCTTCTTCAGATGGAGACTCCATGATGAGGCGGCATACTCTAAGACTGGCCTTACGTGGGCAGTGTAAAGCGCCCTAAATGCCTCCTTACTTAGGTTTCTGAATGATGTTCTAACTTTTGCCAGTGTAGAGTACGCTGCTGTCGTTATCCTATTAATATGTGCCTCAGTAGATAGATTAGGTGTTACGTCCACCCCCAGGTCTCTTTCACGCGTCGTTACAGGTAGGCTGTTCCCCTTCATTGTGTCCTGTCCCTTTGGTCTCCTATCTCCTAGTCCCATTTCCATAACTTTACATTTGCTCGTGTTGATTTCTAGTAGCCATTTCTCTGACCATCTCTGCAATCTGTTCAGGTCCTCTTGGAGGATCCTGCAATCCTCATCTGTCACAACTCTTCTCATCAACTTTGCATCATCCGCAAACATCGACATGTAGGACTCTACGCCTGTAAACATGTCGTTAACATATACAAGAAATAGAATTGGTCCCAGCACCGATCCTTGTGGTACTCCACTTGTTACTGTTCGCCAGTCCGACTTCTCGCCCCTTACCGTAACTCTTTGGCTCCTTCCTGTTAGGTAGTTCCTTATCCATTCTAGGACCTTTCCCCCCACCCCCGCCTGCCTCTCGAGCTTGAACAGCAGTCTCATGTTCGGTACTGTATCAAAGGCTTTTTGGCAGTCCAGAAATATGCAGTCTGCCCAACCATCTCTGTCCTGTCTTATCCTCGTTATTTTATCATAGAATTCCAGAAGGTTTGTTAGGCACGATTTCCCTGTCCAGAACCCATGTTGATGTTTGTTCACAAACCTAATGTTCTCCAGGTGTGCAACCAGTCGCAGCCTAATTATTCTTTCCAGTATTTTACAGGGGATGCTTGTCAGTGATACAGGTCTGTAGTTAAGTGCCTCCTCCCTATCTCCTTTCTTGAAGATCTGCACGACATTTGCCTTCTTCCAGCAACTGGGCAATTCTCCTGACATAAGTGACTCATTAAAGATCATTGCCAGAGGCACGCTGAGGGCCTGTGCTACTTCTTTTAGTATCCACGGTGATACTTTGTCTGGTCCAACTGCTTTAGTTGCATCTAGAGTTGTCAACTGTTTCATTACCTCCTCTGCTGTCACCTCTATATCTGATAGTCTTTCATCTAGGGTAACCCCTTCCAACAATGGGAGCTGCTCAGGCTCCCAGTGTGTGTGTGTGTGTGTGTGTGTGTGTGTGTGTGTGTGTGTGTGTGTGTGTGTGTGTGTGTGTGTGTGTGTACTCACCTAATTGTGCTTGCGGGGGTTGAGCTCTGGCTCTTTGGTCCCGCCTCTCAACCGTCAATCAACTGGTGTACAGATTCCTGAGACTGGTGTACAGATTCCGCGTGTGTGTGTGTGTGTGTGTGTGTGTGTGTGTGTGTGTGTGTGTGTGTGTGTGTGTGTGTGTGTGTGTGTGTGTGTGTGTGTGTGTGTGTACTCACCTAGTTGTACTCACCTAGTTGTGTCTGCAGGATCGAGCATTGACTCTTGGATCCCGCCTTTCGAGCATCGGTTGTTTACAGCAATGACTCCTGTGCTATTTCCCTATCATTCCTGGTTTTAAAATTATGAATAGTATTTGCTTCCACAACCTGTTCCTGAAGTGCATTCCATTTCCCCACTACTCTCACGCTAAAAGAAAACTTCCTAACATCTCTGTGACTCATCTGAGTTTCAAGCTTCCATCCATGTCCTCTCGTTCTGTTACTATTCCGTGTGAACATTTCGTCTATGTCCACTCTGTCAATTCCTCTGAGTATCTTATACGTTCCTATCATGTCCCCCCTCTCCCTTCTTCTTTCTAGTGTCGTAAGGCACAGTTCCCTCAGGCGCTCTTCATACCCCATCCCTCGTAGCTCTGGGACGAGTCTCGTTGCAAACCTCTGAACCTTTTCCAGTTTCATTATATGCTTCTTCAGATGGAGACTCCATGATGAGGCGGCATACTCTAAGACTGGCCTTACGTGGGCAGTGTAAAGCGCCCTAAATGCCTCCTTACTTAGGTTTCTGAATGATGTTCTAACTTTTGCCAGTGTAGAGTACGCTGCTGTCGTTATCCTATTAATATGTGCCTCAGTAGATAGATTAGGTGTTACGTCCACCCCCAGGTCTCTTTCACGCGTCGTTACAGGTAGGCTGTTCCCCTTCATTGTGTACTGTCCCTTTGGTCTCCTATCTCCTAGTCCCATTTCCATAACTTTACATTTGCTCGTGTTGATTTCTAGTAGCCATTTCTCTGACCATCTCTGCAATCTGTTCAGGTCCTCTTGGAGGATCCTGCAATCCTCATCTGTCACAACTCTTCTCATCAACTTTGCATCATCCGCAAACATCGACATGTAGGACTCTACGCCTGTAAACATGTCGTTAACATATACAAGAAATAGAATTGGTCCCAGCACCGATCCTTGTGGTACTCCACTTGTTACTGTTCGCCAGTCCGACTTCTCGCCCCTTACCGTAACTCTTTGGCTCCTTCCTGTTAGGTAGTTCCTTATCCATTCTAGGACCTTTCCCCCCACCCCCGCCTGCCTCTCGAGCTTGAACAGCAGTCTCATGTTCGGTACTGTATCAAAGGCTTTTTGGCAGTCCAGAAATATGCAGTCTGCCCAACCATCTCTGTCCTGTCTTATCCTCGTTATTTTATCATAGAATTCCAGAAGGTTTGTTAGGCACGATTTCCCTGTCCAGAACCCATGTTGATGTTTGTTCACAAACCTAATGTTCTCCAGGTGTGCAACCAGTCGCAGCCTAATTATTCTTTCCAGTATTTTACAGGGGATGCTTGTCAGTGATACAGGTCTGTAGTTAAGTGCCTCCTCCCTATCTCCTTTCTTGAAGATCTGCACGACATTTGCCTTCTTCCAGCAACTGGGCAATTCTCCTGACATAAGTGACTCATTAAAGATCATTGCCAGAGGCAAGCTGAGGGCCTGTGCTACTTCTTTTAGTATCCACGGTGATACTTTGTCTGGTCCAACTGCTTTAGTTGCATCTAGAGTTGTCAACTGTTTCATTACCTCCTCTGCTGTCACCTCTATATCTGATAGTCTTTCATCTAGGGTAACCCCTTCCAACAATGGGAGCTGCTCAGGCTCCCAGTGTGTGTGTGTGTGTGTGTGTGTGTGTGTGTGTGTGTGTGTGTGTGTGTGTGTGTGTGTGTGTGTGTGTGTGTGTGTGTGTGTGTGTGTGTGTGTGTACTCACCTAATTGTGCTTGCGGGGGTTGAGCTCTGGCTCTTTGGTCCCGCCTCTCAACCGTCAATCAACTGGTGTACAGATTCCTGAGACTGGTGTACAGATTCCGCGTGTGTGTGTGTGTGTGTGTGTGTGTGTGTGTGTGTGTGTGTGTGTGTGTGTGTGTGTGTGTGTGTGTGTGTGTGTGTGTGTGTGTGTGTGTGTGTGTGTGTGTGTGTGTGTGTGTGTGTGTGTGTGTGTGTGTGTGTGTGTACTCACCTAGTTGTACTCACCTAGTTGTGTCTGCAGGATCGAGCATTGACTCTTGGATCCCGCCTTTCGAGCATCGGTTGTTTACAGCAATGACTCCTGTGCTATTTCCCTATCATTCCTGGTTTTAAAATTATGAATAGTATTTGCTTCCACAACCTGTTCCTGAAGTGCATTCCATTTCCCCACTACTCTCACGCTAAAAGAAAACTTCCTAACATCTCTGTGACTCATCTGAGTTTCAAGCTTCCATCCATGTCCTCTCGTTCTGTTACTATTCCGTGTGAACATTTCGTCTATGTCCACTCTGTCAATTCCTCTGAGTATCTTATACGTTCCTATCATGTCCCCCCTCTCCCTTCTTCTTTCTAGTGTCGTAAGGCACAGTTCCCTCAGGCGCTCTTCATACCCCATCCCTCGTAGCTCTGGGACGAGTCTCGTTGCAAACCTCTGAACCTTTTCCAGTTTCATTATATGCTTCTTCAGATGGAGACTCCATGATGAGGCGGCATACTCTAAGACTGGCCTTACGTGGGCAGTGTAAAGCGCCCTAAATGCCTCCTTACTTAGGTTTCTGAATGATGTTCTAACTTTTGCCAGTGTAGAGTACGCTGCTGTCGTTATCCTATTAATATGTGCCTCAGTAGATAGATTAGGTGTTACGTCCACCCCCAGGTCTCTTTCACGCGTCGTTACAGGTAGGCTGTTCCCCTTCATTGTGTACTGTCCCTTTGGTCTCCTATCTCCTAGTCCCATTTCCATAACTTTACATTTGCTCGTGTTGATTTCTAGTAGCCATTTCTCTGACCATCTCTGCAATCTGTTCAGGTCCTCTTGGAGGATCCTGCAATCCTCATCTGTCACAACTCTTCTCATCAACTTTGCATCATCCGCAAACATCGACATGTAGGACTCTACGCCTGTAAACATGTCGTTAACATATACAAGAAATAGAATTGGTCCCAGCACCGATCCTTGTGGTACTCCACTTGTTACTGTTCGCCAGTCCGACTTCTCGCCCCTTACCGTAACTCTTTGGCTCCTTCCTGTTAGGTAGTTCCTTATCCATTCTAGGACCTTTCCCCCCACCCCCGCCTGCCTCTCGAGCTTGAACAGCAGTCTCATGTTCGGTACTGTATCAAAGGCTTTTTGGCAGTCCAGAAATATGCAGTCTGCCCAACCATCTCTGTCCTGTCTTATCCTCGTTATTTTATCATAGAATTCCAGAAGGTTTGTTAGGCACGATTTCCCTGTCCAGAACCCATGTTGATGTTTGTTCACAAACCTAATGTTCTCCAGGTGTGCAACCAGTCGCAGCCTAATTATTCTTTCCAGTATTTTACAGGGGATGCTTGTCAGTGATACAAGTCTGTAGTTAAGTGCCTCCTCCCTATCTCCTTTCTTGAAGATCTGCACGACATTTGCCTTCTTCCAGCAACTGGGCAATTCTCCTGACATAAGTGACTCATTAAAGATCATTGCCAGAGGCAGGCTGAGGGCCTGTGCTACTTCTTTTAGTATCCACGGTGATACTTTGTCTGGTCCAACTGCTTTAGTTGCATCTAGAGTTGTCAACTGTTTCATTACCTCCTCTGCTGTCACCTCTATATCTGATAGTCTTTCATCTAGGGTAACCCCTTCCAACAATGGGAGCTGCTCAGGCTCCCAGTGTGTGTGTGTGTGTGTGTGTGTGTGTGTGTGTGTGTGTGTGTGTGTGTGTGTGTGTACTCACCTAATTGTGCTTGCGGGGGTTGAGCTCTGGCTCTTTGGTCCCGCCTCTCAACCGTCAATCAACTGGTGTACAGATTCCTGAGACTGGTGTACAGATTCCGCGTGTGTGTGTGTGTGTGTGTGTGTGTGTGTGTGTGTGTGTGTGTGTGTGTGTGTGTGTGTGTGTGTACTCGCCTAGTTGTACTCACCTAGTTGTGTCTGCAGGATCGAGCATTGACTCTTGGATCCCGCCTTTCGAGCATCGGTTGTTTACAGCAATGACTCCTGTCCTATTTCCCTATCATACCTGGTTTTAAAATTATGAATAGTATTTGCTTCCACAACCTGTTCCTGAAGTGCATTCCATTTCCCCACTACTCTCACGCTAAAAGAAAACTTCCTAACATCTCTGTGACTCATCTGAGTTTCAAGCTTCCATCCATGTCCTCTCGTTCTGTTACTATTCCGTGTGAACATTTCGTCTATGTCCACTCTGTCAATTCCTCTGAGTATCTTATACGTTCCTATCATGTCCCCCCTCTCCCTTCTTCTTTCTAGTGTCGTAAGGCACAGTTCCCTCAGGCGCTCTTCATACCCCATCCCTCGTAGCTCTGGGACGAGTCTCGTTGCAAACCTCTGAACCTTTTCCAGTTTCATTATATGCTTCTTCAGATGGAGACTCCATGATGAGGCGGCATACTCTAAGACTGGCCTTACGTGGGCAGTGTAAAGCGCCCTAAATGCCTCCTTACTTAGGTTTCTGAATGATGTTCTAACTTTTGCCAGTGTAGAGTACGCTGCTGTCGTTATCCTATTAATATGTGCCTCAGTAGATAGATTAGGTGTTACGTCCACCCCCAGGTCTCTTTCACGCGTCGTTACAGGTAGGCTGTTCCCCTTCATTGTGTACTGTCCCTTTGGTCTCCTATCTCCTAGTCCCATTTCCATAACTTTACATTTGCTCGTGTTGATTTCTAGTAGCCATTTCTCTGACCATCTCTGCAATCTGTTCAGGTCCTCTTGGAGGATCCTGCAATCCTCATCTGTCACAACTCTTCTCATCAACTTTGCATCATCCGCAAACATCGACATGTAGGACTCTACGCCTGTAAACATGTCGTTAACATATACAAGAAATAGAATTGGTCCCAGCACCGATCCTTGTGGTACTCCACTTGTTACTGTTCGCCAGTCCGACTTCTCGCCCCTTACCGTAACTCTTTGGCTCCTTCCTGTTAGGTAGTTCCTTATCCATTCTAGGACCTTTCTCCCCAACCCCGCCTGCCTCTCGAGCTTGAACAGCAGTCTCATGTTCGGTACTGTATCAAAGGCTTTTTGGCAGTCCAGAAATATGCAGTCTGCCCAACCATCTCTGTCCTGTCTTATCCTCGTTATTTTATCATAGAATTCCAGAAGGTTTGTTAGGCACGATTTCCCTGTCCAGAACCCATGTTGATGTTTGTTCACAAACCTAATGTTCTCCAGGTGTGCAACCAGTCGCAGCCTAATTATTCTTTCCAGTATTTTACAGGGGATGCTTGTCAGTGATACAGGTCTGTAGTTAAGTGCCTCCTCCCTATCTCCTTTCTTGAAGATCTGCACGACATTTGCCTTCTTCCAGCAACTGGGCAATTCTCCTGACATAAGTGACTCATTAAAGATCATTGCCAGAGGCACGCTGAGGGCCTGTGCTACTTCTTTTAGTATCCACGGTGATACTTTGTCTGGTCCAACTGCTTTAGTTGCATCTAGAGTTGTCAACTGTTTCATTACCTCCTCTGCTGTCACCTCTATATCTGATAGTCTTTCATCTAGGGTAACCCCTTCCAACAATGGGAGCTGCTCAGGCTCCCAGTGTGTGTGTGTGCGTGTGTGTGTGTGTGTGTGTGTGTGTGTGTGTGTGTGTGTGTGTGTGTGTGTGTGTGTGTGTGTGTGTGTGTGTGTGTACTCACCTAATTGTGCTTGCGGGGGTTGAGCTCTGGCTCTTTGGTCCCGCCTCTCAACCGTCAATCAACTGGTGTACAGATTCCTGAGACTGGTGTACAGATTCCGCGTGTGTGTGTGTGTGTGTGTGTGTGTGTGTGTGTGTGTGTGTGTGTGTGTGTGTGTGTGTGTGTGTGTGTGTGTGTGTGTGTGTGTGTGTGTGTGTGTGTGTGTGTGTGTGTGTGTGTGTGTGTACTCACCTAGTTGTACTCACCTAGTTGTGTCTGCAGGATCGAGCATTGACTCTTGGATCCCGCCTTTCGAGCATCGGTTGTTTACAGCAATGACTCCTGTCCTATTTCCCTATCATACCTGGTTTTAAAATTATGAATAGTATTTGCTTCCACAACCTGTTCCTGAAGTGCATTCCATTTCCCCACTACTCTCACGCTAAAAGAAAACTTCCTAACATCTCTGTGACTCATCTGAGTTTCAAGCTTCCATCCATGTCCTCTCGTTCTGTTACTATTCCGTGTGAACATTTCGTCTATGTCCACTCTGTCAATTCCTCTGAGTATCTTATACGTTCCTATCATGTCCCCCCTCTCCCTGCTTCTTTCTAGTGTCGTAAGGCACAGTTCCCTCAGGCGCTCTTCATACCCCATCCCTCGTAGCTCTGGGACGAGTCTCGTTGCAAACCTCTGAACCTTTTCCAGTTTCATTATATGCTTCTTCAGATGGAGACTCCATGATGAGGCGGCATACTCTAAGACTGGCCTTACGTGGGCAGTGTAAAGCGCCCTAAATGCCTCCTTACTTAGGTTTCTGAATGATGTTCTAACTTTTGCCAGTGTAGAGTACGCTGCTGTCGTTATCCTATTAATATGTGCCTCAGTAGATAGATTAGGTGTTACGTCCACCCCCAGGTCTCTTTCACGCGTCGTTACAGGTAGGCTGTTCCCCTTCATTGTGTACTGTCCCTTTGGTCTCCTATCTCCTAGTCCCATTTCCATAACTTTACATTTGCTCGTGTTGATTTCTAGTAGCCATTTCTCTGACCATCTCTGCAATCTGTTCAGGTCCTCTTGGAGGATCCTGCAATCCTCATCTGTCACAACTCTTCTCATCAACTTTGCATCATCCGCAAACATCGACATGTAGGACTCTACGCCTGTAAACATGTCGTTAACATATACAAGAAATAGAATTGGTCCCAGCACCGATCCTTGTGGTACTCCACTTGTTACTGTTCGCCAGTCCGACTTCTCGCCCCTTACCGTAACTCTTTGGCTCCTTCCTGTTAGGTAGTTCCTTATCCATTCTAGGACCTTTCTCCCCACCCCCGCCTGCCTCTCGAGCTTGAACAGCAGTCTCATGTTCGGTACTGTATCAAAGGCTTTTTGGCAGTCCAGAAATATGCAGTCTGCCCAACCATCTCTGTCCTGTCTTATCCTCGTTATTTTATCATAGAATTCCAGAAGGTTTGTTAGGCACGATTTCCCTGTCCAGAACCCATGTTGATGTTTGTTCACAAACCTAATGTTCTCCAGGTGTGCAACCAGTCGCAGCCTAATTATTCTTTCCAGTATTTTACAGGGGATGCTTGTCAGTGATACAGGTCTGTAGTTAAGTGCCTCCTCCCTATCTCCTTTCTTGAAGATCTGCACGACATTTGCCTTCTTCCAGCAACTGGGCAATTCTCCTGACATAAGTGACTCATTAAAGATCATTGCCAGAGGCACGCTGAGGGCCTGTGCTACTTCTTTTAGTATCCACGGTGATACTTTGTCTGGTCCAACTGCTTTAGTTGCATCTAGAGTTGTCAACTGTTTCATTACCTCCTCTGCTGTCACCTCTATATCTGATAGTCTTTCATCTAGGGTAACCCCTTCCAACAATGGGAGCTGCTCAGGCTCCCAGTGTGTGTGTGTGCGTGTGTGTGTGTGTGTGTGTGTGTGTGTGTGTGTGTGTGTGTGTGTGTGTGTGTGTGTGTGTGTGTGTGTGTGTGTGTACTCACCTAATTGTGCTTGCGGGGGTTGAGCTCTGGCTCTTTGGTCCCGCCTCTCAACCGTCAATCAACTGGTGTACAGATTCCTGAGACTGGTGTACAGATTCCGCGTGTGTGTGTGTGTGTGTGTGTGTGTGTGTGTGTGTGTGTGTGTGTGTGTGTGTGTGTGTGTGTGTGTGTGTGTGTGTGTGTGTGTGTGTGTGTGTGTGTGTGTGTGTACTCACCTAGTTGTACTCACCTAGTTGTGTCTGCAGGATCGAGCATTGACTCTTGGATCCCGCCTTTCGAGCATCGGTTGTTTACAGCAATGACTCCTGTCCTATTTCCCTATCATACCTGGTTTTAAAATTATGAATAGTATTTGCTTCCACAACCTGTTCCTGAAGTGCATTCCATTTCCCCACTACTCTCACGCTAAAAGAAAACTTCCTAACATCTCTGTGACTCATCTGAGTTTCAAGCTTCCATCCATGTCCTCTCGTTCTGTTACTATTCCGTGTGAACATTTCGTCTATGTCCACTCTGTCAATTCCTCTGAGTATCTTATACGTTCCTATCATGTCCCCCCTCTCCCTTCTTCTTTCTAGTGTCGTAAGGCACAGTTCCCTCAGGCGCTCTTCATACCCCATCCCTCGTAGCTCTGGGACGAGTCTCGTTGCAAACCTCTGAACCTTTTCCAGTTTCATTATATGCTTCTTCAGATGGAGACTCCATGATGAGGCGGCATACTCTAAGACTGGCCTTACGTGGGCAGTGTAAAGCGCCCTAAATGCCTCCTTACTTAGGTTTCTGAATGATGTTCTAACTTTTGCCAGTGTAGAGTACGCTGCTGTCGTTATCCTATTAATATGTGCCTCAGTAGATAGATTAGGTGTTACGTCCACCCCCAGGTCTCTTTCACGCGTCGTTACAGGTAGGCTGTTCCCCTTCATTGTGTACTGTCCCTTTGGTCTCCTATCTCCTAATCCCATTTCCATAACTTTACATTTGCTCGTGTTGATTTCTAGTAGCCATTTCTCTGACCATCTCTGCAATCTGTTCAGGTCCTCTTGGAGGATCCTGCAATCCTCATCTGTCACAACTCTTCTCATCAACTTTGCATCATCCGCAAACATCGACATGTAGGACTCTACGCCTGTAAACATGTCGTTAACATATACAAGAAATAGAATTGGTCCCAGCACCGATCCTTGTGGTACTCCACTTGTTACTGTTCGCCAGTCCGACTTCTCGCCCCTTACCGTAACTCTTTGGCTCCTTCCTGTTAGGTAGTTCCTTATCCATTCTAGGACCTTTCCCCCCACCCCCGCCTGCCTCTCGAGCTTGAACAGCAGTCTCATGTTCGGTACTGTATCAAAGGCTTTTTGGCAGTCCAGAAATATGCAGTCTGCCCAACCATCTCTGTCCTGTCTTATCCTCGTTATTTTATCATAGAATTCCAGAAGGTTTGTTAGGCACGATTTCCCTGTCCAGAACCCATGTTGATGTTTGTTCACAAACCTAATGTTCTCCAGGTGTGCAACCAGTCGCAGCCTAATTATTCTTTCCAGTATTTTACAGGGGATGCTTGTCAGTGATACAGGTCTGTAGTTAAGTGCCTCCTCCCTATCTCCTTTCTTGAAGATCTGCACGACATTTGCCTTCTTCCAGCAACTGGGCAATTCTCCTGACATAAGTGACTCATTAAAGATCATTGCCAGAGGCAGGCTGAGGGCCTGTGCTACTTCTTTTAGTATCCACGGTGATACTTTGTCTGGTCCAACTGCTTTAGTTGCATCTAGAGTTGTCAACTGTTTCATTACCTCCTCTGCTGTCACCTCTATATCTGATAGTCTTTCATCTAGGGTAACCCCTTCCAACAATGGGAGCTGCTCAGGCTCCCAGTGTGTGTGTGTGTGTGTGTGTGTGTGTGTGTGTGTGTGTGTGTGTGTGTGTGTACTCACCTAATTGTGCTTGCGGGGGTTGAGCTCTGGCTCTTTGGTCCCGCCTCTCAACCGTCAATCAACTGGTGTACAGATTCCTGAGACTGGTGTACAGATTCCTGAGACTGGTGTACAGATTCCGCGTGTGTGTGTGTGTGTGTGTGTGTGTGTGTGTGTGTGTGTGTGTGTGTGTGTGTGTGTGTGTGTGTGTGTGTGTGTGTGTGTGTACTCACCTAGTTGTACTCACCTAGTTGTGTCTGCAGGATCGAGCATTGACTCTTGGATCCCGCCTTTCGAGCATCGGTTGTTTACAGCAATGACTCCTGTCCTATTTCCCTATCATACCTGGTTTTAAAATTATGAATAGTATTTGCTTCCACAACCTGTTCCTGAAGTGCATTCCATTTCCCCACTACTCTCACGCTAAAAGAAAACTTCCTAACATCTCTGTGACTCATCTGAGTTTCAAGCTTCCATCCATGTCCTCTCGTTCTGTTACTATTCCGTGTGAACATTTCGTCTATGTCCACTCTGTCAATTCCTCTGAGTATCTTATACGTTCCTATCATGTCCCCCCTCTCCCTTCTTCTTTCTAGTGTCGTAAGGCACAGTTCCCTCAGGCGCTCTTCATACCCCATCCCTCGTAGCTCTGGGACGAGTCTCGTTGCAAACCTCTGAACCTTTTCCAGTTTCATTATATGCTTCTTCAGATGGAGACTCCATGATGAGGCGGCATACTCTAAGACTGGCCTTACGTGGGCAGTGTAAAGCGCCCTAAATGCCTCCTTACTTAGGTTTCTGAATGATGTTCTAACTTTTGCCAGTGTAGAGTACGCTGCTGTCGTTATCCTATTAATATGTGCCTCAGTAGATAGATTAGGTGTTACGTCCACCCCCAGGTCTCTTTCACGCGTCGTTACAGGTAGGCTGTTCCCCTTCATTGTGTACTGTCCCTTTGGTCTCCTATCTCCTAGTCCCATTTCCATAACTTTACATTTGCTCGTGTTGATTTCTAGTAGCCATTTCTCTGACCATCTCTGCAATCTGTTCAGGTCCTCTTGGAGGATCCTGCAATCCTCATCTGTCACAACTCTTCTCATCAACTTTGCATCATCCGCAAACATCGACATGTAGGACTCTACGCCTGTAAACATGTCGTTAACATATACAAGAAATAGAATTGGTCCCAGCACCGATCCTTGTGGTACTCCACTTGTTACTGTTCGCCAGTCCGACTTCTCGCCCCTTACCGTAACTCTTTGGCTCCTTCCTGTTAGGTAGTTCCTTATCCATTCTAGGACCTTTCCCCCCACCCCCGCCTGCCTCTCGAGCTTGAACAGCAGTCTCATGTTCGGTACTGTATCAAAGGCTTTTTGGCAGTCCAGAAATATGCAGTCTGCCCAACCATCTCTGTCCTGTCTTATCCTCGTTATTTTATCATAGAATTCCAGAAGGTTTGTTAGGCACGATTTCCCTGTCCAGAACCCATGTTGATGTTTGTTCACAAACCTAATGTTCTCCAGGTGTGCAACCAGTCGCAGCCTAATTATTCTTTCCAGTATTTTACAGGGGATGCTTGTCAGTGATACAGGTCTGTAGTTAAGTGCCTCCTCCCTATCTCCTTTCTTGAAGATCTGCACGACATTTGCCTTCTTCCAGCAACTGGGAAATTCTCCTGACATAAGTGACTCATTAAAGATCATTGCCAGAGGCACGCTGAGGGCCTGTGCTACTTCTTTTAGTATCCACGGTGATACTTTGTCTGGTCCAACTGCTTTAGTTGCATCTAGAGTTGTCAACTGTTTCATTACCTCCTCTGCTGTCACCTCTATATCTGATAGTCTTTCATCTAGGGTAACCCCTTCCAACAATGGGAGCTGCTCAGGCTCCCAGTGTGTGTGTGTGTGTGTGTGTGTGTGTGTGTGTGTGTGTGTGTGTGTGTGTGTGTGTGTGTGTGTGTGTGTGTGTGTGTGTGTGTGTGTGTGTGTGTGTGTGTGTGTGTGTGTGTGTACTCACCTAATTGTGCTTGCGGGGGTTGAGCTCTGGCTCTTTGGTCCCGCCTCTCAACCGTCAATCAACTGGTGTACAGATTCCTGAGACTGGTGTACAGATTCCGCGTGTGTGTGTGTGTGTGTGTGTGTGTGTGTGTGTGTGTGTGTGTGTGTGTGTGTGTGTGTGTGTGTGTGTGTGTGTGTGTGTGTGTGTGTGTGTGTGTGTGTGTGTGTGTGTGTGTGTACTCACCTAATTGTGCTTGCGGGGGTTGAGCTCTGGCTCTTTGGTCCCGCCTCTCAACCGTCAATCAACTGGTGTACAGATTCCTGAGCCTATTGGGCTCTATCATATCTACATTTGAAACTGTGAATGGAGTCAGCCTCCACCACATCACTTCCTAATGCATTCCATTTGCTAACTACTCTGACACTGAAAAAGTTCTTTCTAACGTCTCTGTGGCTCATTTGGGTACTCAGCTTCCACCTGTGTCCCCTTGTTCGCGTCCCACCAGTGTTGAAAAGTTCGTCCTTGTTTACCCGGTCGATTCCCCTGAGGATTTTGTAGGTTGTGATCATGTCCCCCCTTACTCTTCTGTCTTCCAGTGTCGTGAGGTGCATTTCCCGCAGCCTTTCCTCATAACTCATGCCTCTTAGTTCTGGGACTAGTCTAGTAGCATACCTTTGGACTTTTTCCAGCTTCGTCTTGTGCTTGACAAGGTACGGGCTCCATGCTGGGGCCGCATACTCCAGGATTGGTCTTACATATGTGGTGTACAAGATTCTGAATGATTCCTTACACAGGTTCCTGAACGCCGTTCTGATGTTAGCCAGCCTCGCATATGCCGCAGACGTTATTCTCTTTATGTGGGCTTCAGGAGACAGGTTTGGTGTGATATCAACTCCTAGATCTTTCTCTCTGTCTGTTTCATTAAGTACTTCATCTCCTATTCTGTATCCTGTGCCTGGCCTCCTGTTTCCACTGCCTAGTTTCATTACTTTGCATTTACTCGGGTTGAACTTCAACAGCCATTTGTTGGACCATTCACTCAGTCTATCCAGGTCATCTTGTAGCCTCCTACTATCATCCTCTGTTTCAATCCTCCTCATAATTTATGCATCGTCGGCAAACATTGAGAGGAACGAATCTATACCCTCTGGGAGATCATTTACATATACCAGAAACAGTATAGGTCCAAGGACTGACCCCTGCGGGACTCCACTTGTGACGTCTCGCCAATCTGAGACCTCACCCCTCACACAGACTCGTTGTCTCCTGTTGCTTAGGTATTCCTCTATCCACCGGAGTACCTTCCCTCTCACTCCAGCCTGCATCTCCAACTTTCGCACTAGCCTCTTGTGTGGCACTGTATCAAAGGCTTTCTGACAATCCAAAAATATGCAGTCTGCCCACCCTTCTCTTTCTTGCCTTATTTGTGTTGCCTGGTCGTAGAATTCAAGTAACCCTGTGAGGCAGGACCTGCCATCCCTGAACCCATGTTGATGCTGTGTTACAAAGTTCCTTCGCTCCAGATGCTCCACTAGTTTTTTTCGCACAATCTTCTCCATCAGCTTGCATGGTATGCAGGTTAGGGACACTGGCCTGTAGTTCAGTGCGTGTGTGTGTGTGTGTGTGTGTGTGTGTGTGTGTGTGTGTGTGTGTGCGTTCAGTGCGTGTGTGTGTGTGTGTGTGTGTGTACTCACCTAGTTGTACTCACCTAGTTGTGTCTGCAGGATCGAGCATTGACTCTTGGATCCCGCCTTTCGAGCATCGGTTGTTTACAGCAATGACTCCTGTCCTATTTCCCTATCATACCTGGTTTTAAAATTATGAATAGTATTTGCTTCCACAACCTGTTCCTGAAGTGCATTCCATTTCCCCACTACTCTCACGCTAAAAGAAAACTTCCTAACATCTCTGTGACTCATCTGAGTTTCAAGCTTCCATCCATGTCCTCTCGTTCTGTTACTATTCCGTGTGAACATTTCGTCTATGTCCACTCTGTCAATTCCTCTGAGTATCTTATACGTTCCTATCATGTCCCCCCTCTCCCTTCTTCTTTCTAGTGTCGTAAGGCACAGTTCCCTCAGGCGCTCTTCATACCCCATCCCTCGTAGCTCTGGGACGAGTCTCGTTGCAAACCTCTGAACCTTTTCCAGTTTCATTATATGCTTCTTCAGATGGAGACTCCATGATGAGGCGGCATACTCTAAGACTGGCCTTACGTGGGCAGTGTAAAGCGCCCTAAATGCCTCCTTACTTAGGTTTCTGAATGATGTTCTAACTTTTGCCAGTGTAGAGTACGCTGCTGTCGTTATCCTATTAATATGTGCCTCAGTAGATAGATTAGGTGTTACGTCCACCCCCAGGTCTCTTTCACGCGTCGTTACAGGTAGGCTGTTCCCCTTCATTGTGTACTGTCCCTTTGGTCTCCTATCTCCTAGTCCCATTTCCATAACTTTACATTTGCTCGTGTTGATTTCTAGTAGCCATTTCTCTGACCATCTCTGCAATCTGTTCAGGTCCTCTTGGAGGATCCTGCAATCCTCATCTGTCACAACTCTTCTCATCAACTTTGCATCATCCGCAAAAATCGACATGTAGGATTCTACGCCTGTAAACATGTCGTTAACATATACAAGAAATAGAATTGGTCCCAGCACCGATCCTTGTGGTACTCCACTTGTTACTGTTCGCCAGTCCGACTTCTCGCCCCTTACCGTAACTCTTTGGCTCCTTCCTGTTAGGTAGTTCCTTATCCATTCTAGGACCTTTCCCCCCACCCCCGCCTGCCTCTCGAGCTTGAACAGCAGTCTCATGTTCGGTACTGTATCAAAGGCTTTTTGGCAGTCCAGAAATATGCAGTCTGCCCAACCATCTCTGTCCTGTCTTATCCTCGTTATTTTATCATAGAATTCCAGAAGGTTTGTTAGGCACGATTTCCCTGTCCAGAACCCATGTTGATGTTTGTTCACAAACCTAATGTTCTCCAGGTGTGCAACCAGTCGCAGCCTAATTATTCTTTCCAGTATTTTACAGGGGATGCTTGTCAGTGATACAGGTCTGTAGTTAAGTGCCTCCTCCCTATCTCCTTTCTTGAAGATCTGCACGACATTTGCCTTCTTCCAGCAACTGGGAAATTCTCCTGACATAAGTGACTCATTAAAGATCATTGCCAGAGGCACGCTGAGGGCCTGTGCTACTTCTTTTAGTATCCACGGTGATACTTTGTCTGGTCCAACTGCTTTAGTTGCATCTAGAGTTGTCAACTGTTTCATTACCTCCTCTGCTGTCACCTCTATATCTGATAGTCTTTCATCTAGGGTAACCCCTTCCAACAATGGGAGCTGCTCAGGCTCCCAGTGTGTGTGTGTGTGTGTGTGTGTGTGTGTGTGTGTGTGTGTGTGTGTGTGTGTGTGTGTGTGTGTGTGTGTGTGTGTGTGTGTGTGTGTGTGTACTCACCTAATTGTGCTTGCGGGGGTTGAGCTCTGGCTCTTTGGTCCCGCCTCTCAACCGTCAATCAACTGGTGTACAGATTCCTGAGACTGGTGTACAGATTCCGCGTGTGTGTGTGTGTGTGTGTGTGTGTGTGTGTGTGTGTGTGTGTGTGTGTGTGTGTGTGTGTGTGTGTGTGTGTGTGTGTGTGTGTGTGTGTGTGTGTGTGTGTGTGTGTGTGTGTGTGTGTGTGTGTGTGTGTGTGTGTGTGTGTGTGTGTGTGTGTACTCACCTAATTGTGCTTGCGGGGGTTGAGCTCTGGCTCTTTGGTCCCGCCTCTCAACCGTCAATCAACTGGTGTACAGATTCCTGAGCCTATTGGGCTCTATCATATCTACATTTGAAACTGTGAATGGAGTCAGCCTCCACCACATCACTTCCTAATGCATTCCATTTGCTAACTACTCTGACACTGAAAAAGTTCTTTCTAACGTCTCTGTGGCTCATTTGGGTACTCAGCTTCCACCTGTGTCCCCTTGTTCGCGTCCCACCAGTGTTGAAAAGTTCGTCCTTGTTTACCCGGTCGATTCCCCTGAGGATTTTGTAGGTTGTGATCATGTCCCCCCTTACTCTTCTGTCTTCCAGTGTCGTGAGGTGCATTTCCCGCAGCCTTTCCTCATAACTCATGCCTCTTAGTTCTGGGACTAGTCTAGTAGCATACCTTTGGACTTTTTCCAGCTTCGTCTTGTGCTTGACAAGGTACGGGCTCCATGCTGGGGCCGCATACTCCAGGATTGGTCTTACATATGTGGTGTACAAGATTCTGAATGATTCCTTACACAGGTTCCTGAACGCCGTTCTGATGTTAGCCAGCCTCGCATATGCCGCAGACGTTATTCTCTTTATGTGGGCTTCAGGAGACAGGTTTGGTGTGATATCAACTCCTAGATCTTTCTCTCTGTCTGTTTCATTAAGTACTTCATCTCCTATTCTGTATCCTGTGCCTGGCCTCCTGTTTCCACTGCCTAGTTTCATTACTTTGCATTTACTCGGGTTGAACTTCAACAGCCATTTGTTGGACCATTCACTCAGTCTATCCAGGTCATCTTGTAGCCTCCTACTATCATCCTCTGTTTCAATCCTCCTCATAATTTATGCATCGTCGGCAAACATTGAGAGGAACGAATCTATACCCTCTGGGAGATCATTTACATATACCAGAAACAGTATAGGTCCAAGGACTGACCCCTGCGGGACTCCACTTGTGACGTCTCGCCAATCTGAGACCTCACCCCTCACACAGACTCGTTGTCTCCTGTTGCTTAGGTATTCCTCTATCCACCGGAGTACCTTCCCTCTCACTCCAGCCTGCATCTCCAACTTTCGCACTAGCCTCTTGTGTGGCACTGTATCAAAGGCTTTCTGACAATCCAAAAATATGCAGTCTGCCCACCCTTCTCTTTCTTGCCTTATTTGTGTTGCCTGGTCGTAGAATTCAAGTAACCCTGTGAGGCAGGACCTGCCATCCCTGAACCCATGTTGATGCTGTGTTACAAAGTTCCTTCGCTCCAGATGCTCCACTAGTTTTTTTCGCACAATCTTCTCCATCAGCTTGCATGGTATGCAGGTTAGGGACACTGGCCTGTAGTTCAGTGCGTGTGTGTGTGTGTGTGTGTGTGTGTGTGTGTGTGTGTGTGCGTTCAGTGCGTGTGTGTGTGTGTGTGTGTGTGTACTCACCTAGTTGTACTCACCTAGTTGTGTCTGCAGGATCGAGCATTGACTCTTGGATCCCGCCTTTCGAGCATCGGTTGTTTACAGCAATGACTCCTGTCCTATTTCCCTATCATACCTGGTTTTAAAATTATGAATAGTATTTGCTTCCACAACCTGTTCCTGAAGTGCATTCCATTTCCCCACTACTCTCACGCTAAAAGAAAACTTCCTAACATCTCTGTGACTCATCTGAGTTTCAAGCTTCCATCCATGTCCTCTCGTTCTGTTACTATTCCGTGTGAACATTTCGTCTATGTCCACTCTGTCAATTCCTCTGAGTATCTTATACGTTCCTATCATGTCCCCCCTCTCCCTTCTTCTTTCTAGTGTCGTAAGGCACAGTTCCCTCAGGCGCTCTTCATACCCCATCCCTCGTAGCTCTGGGACGAGTCTCGTTGCAAACCTCTGAACCTTTTCCAGTTTCATTATATGCTTCTTCAGATGGAGACTCCATGATGAGGCGGCATACTCTAAGACTGGCCTTACGTGGGCAGTGTAAAGCGCCCTAAATGCCTCCTTACTTAGGTTTCTGAATGATGTTCTAACTTTTGCCAGTGTAGAGTACGCTGCTGTCGTTATCCTATTAATATGTGCCTCAGTAGATAGATTAGGTGTTACGTCCACCCCCAGGTCTCTTTCACGCGTCGTTACAGGTAGGCTGTTCCCCTTCATTGTGTACTGTCCCTTTGGTCTCCTATCTCCTAGTCCCATTTCCATAACTTTACATTTGCTCGTGTTGATTTCTAGTAGCCATTTCTCTGACCATCTCTGCAATCTGTTCAGGTCCTCTTGGAGGATCCTGCAATCCTCATCTGTCACAACTCTTCTCATCAACTTTGCATCATCCGCAAACATCGACATGTAGGACTCTACGCCTGTAAACATGTCGTTAACATATACAAGAAATAGAATTGGTCCCAGCACCGATCCTTGTGGTACTCCACTTGTTACTGTTCGCCAGTCCGACTTCTCGCCCCTTACCGTAACTCTTTGGCTCCTTCCTGTTAGGTAGTTCCTTATCCATTCTAGGACCTTTCCCCCCACCCCCGCCTGCCTCTCGAGCTTGAACAGCAGTCTCATGTTCGGTACTGTATCAAAGGCTTTTTGGCAGTCCAGAAATATGCAGTCTGCCCAACCATCTCTGTCCTGTCTTATCCTCGTTATTTTATCATAGAATTCCAGAAGGTTTGTTAGGCACGATTTCCCTGTCCAGAACCCATGTTGATGTTTGTTCACAAACCTAATGTTCTCCAGGTGTGCAACCAGTCGCAGCCTAATTATTCTTTCCAGTATTTTACAGGGGATGCTTGTCAGTGATACAGGTCTGTAGTTAAGTGCCTCCTCCCTATCTCCTTTCTTGAAGATCTGCACGACATTTGCCTTCTTCCAGCAACTGGGCAATTCTCCTGACATAAGTGACTCATTAAAGATCATTGCCAGAGGCACGCTGAGGGCCTGTGCTACTTCTTTTAGTATCCACGGTGATACTTTGTCTGGTCCAACTGCTTTAGTTGCATCTAGAGTTGTCAACTGTTTCATTACCTCCTCTGCTGTCACCTCTATATCTGATAGTCTTTCATCTAGGGTAACCCCTTCCAACAATGGGAGCTGCTCAGGCTCCCAGTGTGTGTGTGTGTGTGTGTGTGTGTGTGTGTGTGTGTGTGTGTGTGTGTGTGTGTGTGTGTGTGTGTGTGTGTGTGTGTGTGTGTGTGTGTGTGTGTGTGTGTGTGTGTGTGTGTACTCACCTAATTGTGCTTGCGGGGGTTGAGCTCTGGCTCTTTGGTCCCGCCTCTCAACCGTCAATCAACTGGTGTACAGATTCCTGAGACTGGTGTACAGATTCCGCGTGTGTGTGTGTGTGTGTGTGTGTGTGTGTGTGTGTGTGTGTGTGTGTGTGTGTGTGTGTGTGTGTGTGTGTGTGTGTGTGTGTGTGTGTGTTTGTGTGTGTGTGTGTGTGTGTGTGTGTGTGTGTGTGTGTGTGTGTGTGTGTGTGTGTGTGTGTGTGTGTGTGTGTGTGTGTGTGTGTGTGTGTGTGTACTCATCTAATTGTACTCACCTAATTGTGCTTGCGGGGGTTGAGCTCTGGCTCTTTGGTCCCGCCTCTCAACCGTCAATCAACTGGTGTACAGATTCCTGAGCCTATTGGGCTCTATCATATCTACATTTGAAACTGTGAATGGAGTCAGCCTCCACCACATCACTTCCTAATGCATTCCATTTGCTAACTACTCTGACACTGAAAAAGTTCTTTCTAACGTCTCTGTGGCTCATTTGGGTACTCAGCTTCCACCTGTGTCCCCTTGTTCGCGTCCCACCAGTGTTGAAAAGTTCATCCTTGTTTACCCGGTCGATTCCCCTGAGGATTTTGTAGGTTGTGATCATGTCCCCCCTTACTCTTCTGTCTTCCAGTGTCGTGAGGTGCATTTCCCGCAGCCTTTCCTCATAACTCATGCCTCTTAGTTCTGGGACTAGTCTAGTAGCATAGCTTTGGACTTTTTCCAGCTTCGTCTTGTGCTTGACAAGGTATGGGCTCCATGCTGGGGCCGCATACTCCAGGATTGGTCTTACATATGTGGTGTACAAGATTCTGAATGATTCCTTACACAGGTTCCTGAACGCCGTTCTGATGTTAGCCAGCCTCGCATATGCCGCAGACGTTATTCTCTTTATGTGGGCTTCAGGAGACAGGTTTGGTGTGATATCAACTCCTAGATCTTTCTCTCTGTCTGTTTCATTAAGTACTTCATCTCCAATTCTGTATCCTGTGCCTGGCCTCCTGTTTCCACTGCCTAGTTTCATTACTTTGCATTTACTCGGGTTGAACTTCAACAGCCATTTGTTGGACCATTCACTCAGTCTATCCAGGTCATCTTGTAGCCTCCTACTATCATCCTCTGTTTCAATCCTCCTCATAATTTTTGCATCGTCGGCAAACATTGAGAGGAACGAATCTATACCCTCTGGGAGATCATTTACATATACCAGAAACAGTATAGGTCCAAGGACTGACCCCTGCGGGACTCCACTTGTGACGTCTCGCCAATCTGAGACCTCACCCCTCACACAGACTCGTTGTCTCCTGTTGCTTAGGTATTCCTCTATCCACCGGAGTACCTTCCCTCTCACTCCAGCCTGCATCTCTAACTTTCGCACTAGCCTCTTGTGTGGCACTGTATCAAAGGCTTTCTGACAATCCAAAAATATGCAGTCTGCCCACCCTTCTCTTTCTTGCCTTATTTTTGTTGCCTGGTCGTAGAATTCAAGTAACCCTGTGAGGCAGGACCTGCCATCCCTGAACCCATGTTGATGCTGTGTTACAAAGTTCCTTCGCTGTGTGTGTGTGTGTGTGTGTGTGTGTGTGTGTGTGTGTGTGTGTGTGTGTGTGTGTGTGTGTGTGTGTGTACTCACCTAGTTGTACTCACCTAGTTGTGTCTGCAGGATCGAGCATTGACTCTTGGATCCCGCCTTTCGAGCATCGGTTGTTTACAGCAATGACTCCTGTCCTATTTCCCTATCATACCTGGTTTTAAAATTATGAATAGTATTTGCTTCCACAACCTGTTCCTGAAGTGCATTCCATTTCCCCACTACTCTCACGCTAAAAGAAAACTTCCTAACATCTCTGTGACTCATCTGAGTTTCAAGCTTCCATCCATGTCCTCTCGTTCTGTTACTATTCCGTGTGAACATTTCGTCTATGTCCACTCTGTCAATTCCTCTGAGTATCTTATACGTTCCTATCATGTCCCCCCTCTCCCTTCTTCTTTCTAGTGTCGTAAGGCACAGTTCCCTCAGGCGCTCTTCATACCCCATCCCTCGTAGCTCTGGGACGAGTCTCGTTGCAAACCTCTGAACCTTTTCCAGTTTCATTATATGCTTCTTCAGATGGAGACTCCATGATGAGGCGGCATACTCTAAGACTGGCCTTACGTGGGCAGTGTAAAGCGCCCTAAATGCCTCCTTACTTAGGTTTCTGAATGATGTTCTAACTTTTGCCAGTGTAGAGTACGCTGCTGTCGTTATCCTATTAATATGTGCCTCAGTAGATAGATTAGGTGTTACGTTCACCCCCAGGTCTCTTTCACGCGTCGTTACAGGTAGGCTGTTCCCCTTCATTGTGTACTGTCCCTTTGGTCTCCTATCTCCTAGTCCCATTTCTATAACTTTACATTTGCTCGTGTTGATTTCTAGTAGCCATTTCTCTGACCATCTCTGCAATCTGTTCAGGTCCTCTTGGAGGATCCTGCAATCCTCATCTGTCACAACTCTTCTCATCAACTTTGCATCATCCGCAAACATCGACATGTAGGACTCTACGCCTGTAAACATGTCGTTAACATATACAAGAAATAGAATTGGTCCCAGCACCGATCCTTGTGGTACTCCACTTGTTACTGTTCGCCAGTCCGACTTCTCGCCCCTTACCGTAACTCTTTGGCTCCTTCCTGTTAGGTAGTTCCTTATCCATTCTAGGACCTTTCCCCCCACCCCCGCCTGCCTCTCGAGCTTGAACAGCAGTCTCATGTTCGGTACTGTATCAAAGGCTTTTTGGCAGTCCAGAAATATGCAGTCTGCCCAACCATCTCTGTCCTGTCTTATCCTCGTTATTTTATCATAGAATTCCAGAAGGTTTGTTAGGCACGATTTCCCTGTCCAGAACCCATGTTGATGTTTGTTCACAAACCTAATGTTCTCCAGGTGTGCAACCAGTCGCAGCCTAATTATTCTTTCCAGTATTTTACAGGGGATGCTTGTCAGTGATACAGGTCTGTAGTTAAGTGCCTCCTCCCTATCTCCTTTCTTGAAGATCTGCACGACATTTGCCTTCTTCCAGCAACTGGGCAATTCTCCTGACATAAGTGACTCATTAAAGATCATTGCCAGAGGCAGGCTGAGGGCCTGTGCTACTTCTTTTAGTATCCACGGTGATACTTTGTCTGGTCCAACTGCTTTAGTTGCATCTAGAGTTGTCAACTGTTTCATTACCTCCTCTGCTGTCACCTCTATATCTGATAGTCTTTCATCTAGGGTAACCCCTTCCAACAATGGGAGCTGCTCAGGCTCCCAGTGTGTGTGTGTGTGTGTGTGTGTGTGTGTGTGTGTGTGTGTGTGTGTGTGTGTGTGTGTGTGTGTGTGTGTGTGTGTGTGTGTGTGTGTGTGTTCTCACCTAATTGTGCTTGCGGGGGTTGAGCTCTGGCTCTTTGGTCCCGCCTCTCAACCGTCAATCAACTGGTGTACAGATTCCTGAGACTGGTGTACAGATTCCGCGTGTGTGTGTGTGTGTGTGTGTGTGTGTGTGTGTGTGTGTGTGTGTGTGTGTGTGTGTGTGTGTGTGTGTGTGTGTGTGTGTGTGTGTGTGTGTGTGTGTGTGTGTGTGTACTCACCTAATTGTACTCACCTAATTGTGCTTGCGGGGGTTGAGCTCTGGCTCTTTGGTCCCGCCTCTCAACCGTCAATCAACTGGTGTACAGATTCCTGAGCCTATTGGGCTCTATCATATCTACATTTGAAACTGTGAATGGAGTCAGCCTCCACCACATCACTTCCTAATGCATTCCATTTGCTAACTACTCTGACACTGAAAAAGTTCTTTCTAACGTCTCTGTGGCTCATTTGGGTACTCAGCTTCCACCTGTGTCCCCTTGTTCGCGTCCCACCAGTGTTGAAAAGTTCATCCTTGTTTACCCGGTCGATTCCCCTGAGGATTTTGTAGGTTGTGATCATGTCCCCCCTTACTCTTCTGTCTTCCAGTGTCGTGAGGTGCATTTCCCGCAGCCTTTCCTCATAACTCATGCCTCTTAGTTCTGGGACTAGTCTAGTAGCATACCTTTGGACTTTTTCCAGCTTCGTCTTGTGCTTGACAAGGTACGGGTTCCATGCTGGGGCCGCATACTCCAGGATTGGTCTTACATATGTGGTGTACAAGATTCTGAATGATTCCTTACACAGGTTCCTGAACGCCGTTCTGATGTTAGCCAGCCTCGCATATGCCGCAGACGTTATTCTCTTTATGTGGGCTTCAGGAGACAGGTTTGGTGTGATATCAACTCCTAGATCTTTCTCTCTGTCTGTTTCATTAAGTACTTCATCTCCAATTCTGTATCCTGTGCCTGGCCTCCTGTTTCCACTGCCTAGTTTCATTACTTTGCATTTACTCGGGTTGAACTTCAACAGCCATTTGTTGGACCATTCACTCAGTCTATCCAGGTCATCTTGTAGCCTCCTACTATCATCCTCTGTTTCAATCCTCCTCATAATTTTTGCATCGTCGGCAAACATTGAGAGGAACGAATCTATACCCTCTGGGAGATCATTTACATATACCAGAAACAGTATAGGTCCAAGGACTGACCCCTGCGGGACTCCACTTGTGACGTCTCGCCAATCTGAGACCTCACCCCTCACACAGACTCGTTGTCTCCTGTTGCTTAGGTATTCCTCTATCCACCGGAGTACCTTCCCTCTCACTCCAGCCTGCATCTCCAACTTTCGCACTAGCCTCTTGTGTGGCACTGTATCAAAGGCTTTCTGACAATCCAAAAATATGCAGTCTGCCCACCCTTCTCTTTCTTGCCTTATTTTTGTTGCCTGGTCGTAGAATTCAAGTAACCCTGTGAGGCAGGACCTGCCATCCCTGAACCCATGTTGATGCTGTGTTACAAAGTTCCTTCGCTGTGTGTGTGTGTGTGTGTGTGTGTGTGTGTGTGTGTGTGTGTGTGTGTGTGTGTGTGTACTCACCTAGTTGTACTCACCTAGTTGTGTCTGCAGGATCGAGCATTGACTCTTGGATCCCGCCTTTCGAGCATCGGTTGTTTACAGCAATGACTCCTGTCCTATTTCCCTATCATACCTGGTTTTAAAATTATGAATAGTATTTGCTTCCACAACCTGTTCCTGAAGTGCATTCCATTTCCCCACTACTCTCACGCTAAAAGAAAACTTCCTAACATCTCTGTGACTCATCTGAGTTTCAAGCTTCCATCCATGTCCTCTCGTTCTGTTACTATTCCGTGTGAACATTTCGTCTATGTCCACTCTGTCAATTCCTCTGAGTATCTTATACGTTCCTATCATGTCCCCCCTCTCCCTTCTTCTTTCTAGTGTCGTAAGGCACAGTTCCCTCAGGCGCTCTTCATACCCCATCCCTCGTAGCTCTGGGACGAGTCTCGTTGCAAACCTCTGAACCTTTTCCAGTTTCATTATATGCTTCTTCAGATGGAGACTCCATGATGAGGCGGCATACTCTAAGACTGGCCTTACGTGGGCAGTGTAAAGCGCCCTAAATGCCTCCTTACTTAGGTTTCTGAATGATGTTCTAACTTTTGCCAGTGTAGAGTACGCTGCTGTCGTTATCCTATTAATATGTGCCTCAGTAGATAGATTAGGTGTTACGTTCACCCCCAGGTCTCTTTCACGCGTCGTTACAGGTAGGCTGTTCCCCTTCATTGTGTACTGTCCCTTTGGTCTCCTATCTCCTAGTCCCATTTCCATAACTTTACATTTGCTCGTGTTGATTTCTAGTAGCCAATTCTCTGACCATCTCTGCAATCTGTTCAGGTCCTCTTGGAGGATCCTGCAATCCTCATCTGTCACAACTCTTCTCATCAACTTTGCATCATCCGCAAACATCGACATGTAGGACTCTACGCCTGTAAACATGTCGTTAACATATACAAGAAATAGAATTGGTCCCAGCACCGATCCTTGTGGTACTCCACTTGTTACTGTTCGCCAGTCCGACTTCTCGCCCCTTACCGTAACTCTTTAGCTCCTTCCTGTTAGGTAGTTCCTTATCCATTCTAGGACCTTTCCCCCCACCCCCGCCTGCCTCTCGAGCTTGAACAGCAGTCTCATGTTCGGTACTGTATCAAAGGCTTTTTGGCAGTCCAGAAATATGCAGTCTGCCCAACCATCTCTGTCCTGTCTTATCCTCGTTATTTTATCATAGAATTCCAGAAGGTTTGTTAGGCACGATTTCCCTGTCCAGAACCCATGTTGATGTTTGTTCACACACCTAATGTTCTCCAGGTGTGCAACCAGTCGCAGCCTAATTATTCTTTCCAGTATTTTACAGGGGATGCTTGTCAGTGATACAGGTCTGTAGTTAAGTGCCTCCTCCCTATCTCCTTTCTTGAAGATCTGCACGACATTTGCCTTCTTCCAGCAACTGGGCAATTCTCCTGACATAAGTGACTCATTAAAGATCATTGCCAGAGGCACGCTGAGGGCCTGTGCTACTTCTTTTAGTATCCACGGTGATACTTTGTCTGGTCCAACTGCTTTAGTTGCATCTAGAGTTGTCAACTGTTTCATTACCTCCTCTGCTGTCACCTCTATATCTGATAGTCTTTCATCTAGGGTAACCCCTTCCAACAATGGGAGCTGCTCAGGCTCCCAGTGTGTGTGTGTGTGTGTGTGTGTGTGTGTGTGTGTGTGTGTGTGTGTGTGTGTGTGTGTGTGTGTGTGTGTGTGTGTGTGTGTGTGTGTGTGTGTGTGTGTGTGTGTGTGTGTGTACTCACCTAATTGTGCTTGCGGGGGTTGAGCTCTGGCTCTTTGGTCCCGCCTCTCAACCGTCAATCAACTGGTGTACAGATTCCTGAGACTGGTGTACAGATTCCGCGTGTGTGTGTGTGTGTGTGTGTGTGTGTGTGTGTGTGTGTGTGTGTGTGTGTGTGTGTGTGTGTGTGTGTGTGTGTACTCACCTAATTGTACTCACCTAATTGTGCTTGCGGGGGTTGAGCTCTGGCTCTTTGGTCCCGCCTCTCAACCGTCAATCAACTGGTGTACAGATTCCTGAGCCTATTGGGCTCTATCATATCTACATTTGAAACTGTGAATGGAGTCAGCCTCCACCACATCACTTCCTAATGCATTCCATTTGCTAACTACTCTGACACTGAAAAAGTTCTTTCTAACGTCTCTGTGGCTCATTTGGGTACTCAGCTTCCACCTGTGTCCCCTTGTTCGCGTCCCACCAGTGTTGAAAAGTTCATCCTTGTTTACCCGGTCGATTCCCCTGAGGATTTTGTAGGTTGTGATCATGTCCCCCCTTACTCTTCTGTCTTCCAGTGTCGTGAGGTGCATTTCCCGCAGCCTTTCCTCATAACTCATGCCTCTTAGTTCTGGGACTAGTCTAGTAGCATACCTTTGGACTTTTTCCAGCTTCGTCTTGTGCTTGACAAGGTACGGGCTCCATGCTGGGGCCGCATACTCCAGGATTGGTCTTACATATGTGGTGTACAAGATTCTGAATGATTCCTTACACAGGTTCCTGAACGCCGTTCTGATGTTAGCCAGCCTCGCATATGCCGCAGACGTTATTCTCTTTATGTGGGCTTCAGGAGACAGGTTTGGTGTGATATCAACTCCTAGATCTTTCTCTCTGTCTGTTTCATTAAGTACTTCATCTCCTATTCTGTATCCTGTGCCTGGCCTCCTGTTTCCACTGCCTAGTTTCATTACTTTGCATTTACTCGGGTTGAACTTCAACAGCCATTTGTTGGACCATTCACTCAGTCTATCCAGGTCATCTTGTAGCCTCCTACTATCATCCTCTGTTTCAATCCTCCTCATAATTTTTGCATCGTCGGCAAACATTGAGAGGAACGAATCTATACCCTCTGGGAGATCATTTACATATACCAGAAACAGTATAGGTCCAAGGACTGACCCCTGCGGGACTCCACTTGTGACGTCTCGCCAATCTGAGACCTCACCCCTCACACAGACTCGTTGTCTCCTGTTGCTTAGGTATTCCTCTATCCACCGGAGTACCTTCCCTCTCACTCCAGCCTGCATCTCCAACTTTCGCACTAGCCTCTTGTGTGGCACTGTATCAAAGGCTTTCTGACAATCCAAAAATATGCAGTCTGCCCACCCTTCTCTTTCTTGCCTTATTTTTGTTGCCTGGTCGTAGAATTCAAGTAACCCTGTGAGGCAGGACCTGCCATCCCTGAACCCATGTTGATGCTGTGTTACAAAGTTCCTTCGCTGTGTGTGTGTGTGTGTGTGTGTGTGTGTGTGTGTGTGTGTGTGTGTGTGTGTGTGTGTGTGTGTGTGTGTGTGTGTGTGTGTGTGTGTGTGTGTGTGTGTGTGTGTGTGTGTGTGTGTGTGTGTGTGTGTGTGTGTGTGTGTGTGTGTGTGTGTGTGTGTGTGTGTGTGTGTGTGTACTCACCTAGTTGTACTCACCTAGTTGTGTCTGCAGGATCGAGCATTGACTCTTGGATCCCGCCTTTCGAGCATCGGTTGTTTACAGCAATGACTCCTGTCCTATTTCCCTATCATACCTGGTTTTAAAATTATGAATAGTATTTGCTTCCACAACTTGTTCCTGAAGTGCATTCCATTTCCCCACTACTCTCACGCTAAAAGAAAACTTCCTAACATCTCTGTGACTCATCTGAGTTTCAAGCTTCCATCCATGTCCTCTCGTTCTGTTACTATTCCGTGTGAACATTTCGTCTATGTCCACTCTGTCAATTCCTCTGAGTATCTTATACGTTCCTATCATGTCCCCCCTCTCCCTTCTTCTTTCTAGTGTCGTAAGGCACAGTTCCCTCAGGCGCTCTTCATACCCCATCCCTCGTAGCTCTGGGACGAGTCTCGTTGCAAACCTCTGAACCTTTTCCAGTTTCATTATATGCTTCTTCAGATGGAGACTCCATGATGAGGCGGCATACTCTAAGACTGGCCTTACGTGGGCAGTGTAAAGCGCCCTAAATGCCTCCTTACTTAGGTTTCTGAATGATGTTCTAACTTTTGCCAGTGTAGAGTACGCTGCTGTCATTATCCTATTAATATGTGCCTCAGTAGATAGATTAGGTGTTACGTTCACCCCCAGGTCTCTTTCACGCGTCGTTACAGGTAGGCTGTTCCCCTTCATTGTGTACTGTCCCTTTGGTCTCCTATCTCCTAGTCCCATTTCCATAACTTTACATTTGCTCGTGTTGATTTCTAGTAGCCATTTCTCTGACCATCTCTGCAATCTGTTCAGGTCCTCTTGGAGGATCCTGCAATCCTCATCTGTCACAACTCTTCTCATCAACTTTGCATCATCCGCAAACATCGACATGTAGGACTCTACGCCTGTAAACATGTCGTTAACATATACAAGAAATAGAATTGGTCCCAGCACCGATCCTTGTGGTACTCCACTTGTTACTGTTCGCCAGTCCGACTTCTCGCCCCTTACCGTAACTCTTTGGCTCCTTCCTGTTAGGTAGTTCCTTATCCATTCTAGGACCTTTCCCCCCACCCCCGCCTGCCTCTCGAGCTTGAACAGCAGTCTCATGTTCGGTACTGTATCAAAGGCTTTTTGGCAGTCCAGAAATATGCAGTCTGCCCAACCATCTCTGTCCTGTCTTATCCTCGTTATTTTATCATAGAATTCCAGAAGGTTTGTTAGGCACGATTTCCCTGTCCAGAACCCATGTTGATGTTTGTTCACAAACCTAATGTTCTCCAGGTGTGCAACCAGTCGCAGCCTAATTATTCTTTCCAGTATTTTACAGGGGATGCTTGTCAGTGATACAGGTCTGTAGTTAAGTGCCTCCTCCCTATCTCCTTTCTTGAAGATCTGCACGACATTTGCCTTCTTCCAGCAACTGGGCAATTCTCCTGACATAAGTGACTCATTAAAGATCATTGCCAGAGGCACGCTGAGGGCCTGTGCTACTTCTTTTAGTATCCACGGTGATACTTTGTCTGGTCCAACTGCTTTAGTTGCATCTAGAGTTGTCAACTGTTTCATTACCTCCTCTGCTGTCACCTCTATATCTGATAGTCTTTCATCTAGGGTAACCCCTTCCAACAATGGGAGCTGCTCAGGCTCCCAGTGTGTGTGTGTGTGTGTGTGTGTGTGTGTGTGTGTGTGTGTGTGTGTGTGTGTGTGTGTGTGTGTGTGTGTGTGTGTGTGTGTGTGTGTGTGTGTGTGTGTGTGTGTGTGTGTGTGTGTGTGTGTGTGTGTACTCACCTAATTGTGCTTGCGGGGGTTGAGCTCTGGCTCTTTGTTCCCGCCTCTCAACCGTCAATCAACTGGTGTACAGATTCCTGAGACTGGTGTACAGATTCCGCGTGTGTGTGTGTGTGTGTGTGTGTGTGTGTGTGTGTGTGTGTGTGTGTGTGTGTGTGTACTCACCTAATTGTACTCACCTAATTGTGCTTGCGGGGGTTGAGCTCTGGCTCTTTGGTCCCGCCTCTCAACCGTCAATCAACTGGTGTACAGATTCCTGAGCCTATTGGGCTCTATCATATCTACATTTGAAACTGTGAATGGAGTCAGCCTCCACCACATCACTTCCTAATGCATTCCATTTGCTAACTACTCTGACACTGAAAAAGTTCTTTCTAACGTCTCTGTGGCTCATTTGGGTACTCAGCTTCCACCTGTGTCCCCTTGTTCGCGTCCCACCAGTGTTGAAAAGTTCGTCCTTGTTTACCCGGTCGATTCCCCTGAGGATTTTGTAGGTTGTGATCATGTCCCCCCTTACTCTTCTGTCTTCCAGTGTCGTGAGGTGCATTTCCCGCAGCCTTTCCTCATAACTCATGCCTCTTAGTTCTGGGACTAGTCTAGTAGCATACCTTTGGACTTTTTCCAGCTTCGTCTTGTGCTTGACAAGGTACGGGCTCCATGCTGGGGCCGCATACTCCAGGATTGGTCTTACATATGTGGTGTACAAGATTCTGAATGATTCCTTACACAGGTTCCTGAACGCCGTTCTGATGTTAGCCAGCCTCGCATATGCCGCAGACGTTATTCTCTTTATGTGGGCTTCAGGAGACAGGTTTGGTGTGATATCAACTCCTAGATCTTTCTCTCTGTCTGTTTCATTAAGTACTTCATCTCCTATTCTGTATCCTGTGCCTGGCCTCCTGTTTCCACTGCCTAGTTTCATTACTTTGCATTTACTCGGGTTGAACTTCAACAGCCATTTGTTGGACCATTCACTCAGTCTATCCAGGTCATCTTGTAGCCTCCTACTATCATCCTCTGTTTCAATCCTCCTCATAATTTTTGCATCGTCGGCAAACATTGAGAGGAACGAATCTATACCCTCTGGGAGATCATTTACATATACCAGAAACAGTATAGGTCCAAGGACTGACCCCTGCGGGACTCCACTTGTGACGTCTCGCCAATCAGAGACCTCACCCCTCACACAGACTCGTTGTCTCCTGTTGCTTAGGTATTCCTCTATCCACCGGAGTACCTTCCCTCTCACTCCAGCCTGCATCTCCAACTTTCGCACTAGCCTCTTGTGTGGCACTGTATCAAAGGCTTTCTGACAATCCAAAAATATGCAGTCTGCCCACCCTTCTCTTTCTTGCCTTATTTTTGTTGCCTGGTCGTAGAATTCAAGTAACCCTGTGAGGCAGGACCTGCCATCCCTGAACCCATGTTGATGCTGTGTTACAAAGTTCCTTCGCTCCAGATGCTCCACTAGTTTTTTTCGCACAATCTTCTCCATCAGCTTGCATGGTATGCAGGTTAGGGACACTGGCCTGTAGTTCAGTGCCTCCTGTCTATCCCCTTTCTTGTATATCGGGACTACGTTAGCTGCTTTCCAAGTATCTGGCAGTTCCCCTGTTGCCAGTGATTTGTTATACACTATGGAGAGTGGTAGGCTCAGTTCTCTTGCTCCTTCCTTTAGAACCCAAGGGGAGATTCCATCTGGGCCTATAGCCTTCGTCACGTCCAACTCTAGTAAACACTTCCTTACTTCCCCACTGGTAATCTCAAACTCTTCCAGTGGTTCCTGGTTAGCTATTCCCTCACTTACCTCTGGAATTTCTCCTTGTTCTAAGGTGAAGACCTCCTGGAATTTCTTATTCAATTCTTCACACACTTCCTTGTCATTTGTAGTGAATCCTTCCGCCCCTATCCTTAATCTCATAACCTGTTCCTTTACTGTTGTTTTTCTCCTAATGTGGCTATGCAACAATTTAGGCTGAGTCTTTGCCTTGCTTGCGATGTCATTTTCGTATTGTCTTTCTGCCTCTCTTCTCATCCTGACATATTCATTCCTGGCATTCTGGTATCTTTCTCTGCTCTCCAGTGTCCTGTTATTCCTATAGTTTCTCCATGCCCTTTTACTTTGCTGCTTAGCTAGCCTACATCTTTGATTAAACCATGGGTTTCTCATCTTCATTTCTCTGTTTTCCTTTTGGACTGGGACAAACTTGTTTGCTGCGTCCTTGCACTTCTGCGTGATGTAATCCATCATATCTTGGGCCGTCTTTCCCCTGAGCTCTGTTTCCCATGCTATATCTGTTAGGAATTTTCTTATCCCCTCATAGTTTCCCTTTCGGTATGCTAACCTTTTGGTTTCGGTATCCCTCCTCGAGTTCAATAACCCTTCTTCAATCAAGTACTCAAACACCAGTACACTGTGGTCGCTCATTCCTACTGGGTCCTCAAAACCGATTTCTCTTATGTCGGAGTCGTTCAGAGTGAAGACTAGGTCGAGTCTCGCTGGTTCGTCATTGCCTCTCATCCTTGTGGGTTCTCCGACATGCTGCGTTAAAAAGTTGCTTGTCACCACCTCCAATAGTTTGGCTCTCCACGTATCCTCGCCTCCATGCGGTTCCTTGTTCTCCCAGTCAATCTTTCCGTGATTGAAGTCGCCCATGATGAGCAGGTGGGATCTATTTCTACAGGCAGCAGAGGCTGCCCTCTCAATTATAGTGTTAACTGCCTTGTTGTTGTTTTCATACTCTTGACTGGGTCTCCTGTCATTTGGTGGAGGGTTGTATATTACTGCTACTACTATTCTTGGTCCTCCCATTGTTATGGTGCCTGCTATGTAGTCTCTGAACTCCTCACAGCCCGGGATGGCCATCTCCTTAAAACTCCATTCCCTTCTCATGAGTAGGGCCACTCCGCCTCCTCCTCTACCTTCCCTCTCTTTCCTTATTACTGTATACTCCTGGGGAAACACGGCATTCGTTATGATTCCAGAGAGTTTTGTTTCAGTGAGTCCGATTACATCTGGGTTAACTTCTTGTGCTCTTTCCCTTAGTTCACTTGTCTTGCTTGTGATCCCATCTATGTTCGAGTACATCACCCTGAAACTGACTCTCTTCTGCTTCTTTTCTGGGGGGGACCTTTGGGATCTGGGGTGAGTGGGAGCTGGGGGGACCTGGCACGGGGGGATTGGTGGAGGAGGGAGGGCTTGGGGTGGTGGGGGAGAGGGGGAGGGTACAGGGGGTGGATAAGAGGGGGAGGGTACAGGGGGTGGATAAGAGGGGGAGGGTACAGGGGGTGGATAAGAGGGGGAGGGTACAGGGGGTGGGTAAGAGAGGGAGGGTTGGGGAAGCATGGGGGGAGGAGAGGCTGTGGGGGATAGGGGAGATGGGGGGGCTTGGGGGGAGAGAAAAGGGTGGAGGGCTTGGGGGGCGTGGGGGAAAAGGGAGGGCTGAGGTGGGTGAGGAAGAGGGGAGGGTTTAGGGGAGTGGGGGAGAGGGGAAGACTTAGGTGGGGTGGGGGAGAGTGGGGGGCTTAGGGGGGAGGGGGAGAAGGGAGGGCATGGGGGTGGGAGAGACGGGAAGGCATGTGGGAGAAGGGAGGGCGTGGGGGATGGGGGAGAAGGGAGGTCCTGGGGAGAGGGGTGAGGGGAGAAGGGGGGTGAGTGGGGGGAGGGGGGTGGGTGGGGGGAGGGTGCCCTAGGTGGGTACTTAGTGGGGGGCTGACAGGGGATGGGGCAGGTTGGGTGTCTGTTGGGTAGAATTTGGGGGTGGTGCCCCAATCCCTGTGGCTGTTGCACTGTTTGAGGAGGGTTCTCCACTTCCCTCTGGGATTGTAGGGTTCTGGGTTGTGGTACTCTGATTTCCTTCTCTCTCCCTGCGCTCCTTCCTCGCGTCTGCTGTCCGTATTCTCTCTTCCCTTGTCATATCCCTCTGCAGGAATATTTTCTTGAACTTCTCTACACCTTTTAGACAACACTTCCTTGCTAGCAGTTCCTCTTTCGCGATTTCGCTCATGAAAACCACCTTTATCATTCGGTCTCTGTCCTTGTTGTACTTTCCAAGCCTGAAAACCTTTTCAACATTTCGCTCAGCTCCCTCCATCCTTACCTCTTTAAGGATCTCTTTAATCATGTTTTTGTCCTTGTCTCTCCGCTCCTTTGGTCTGGTCCCTGTTTGTTCTTCAATGCCTGCTACTACTACTACTGCTCTATTTCTCTCTATCAGCCGGCTAGTACATCTAGCTGCTTCCTGAGAGGAAGCCACTTCCATGGCAACTTCCTTAACCGCAGACCTAGCTTCAGGGCTCTTTTTAAGCATTTCAGCAAATGAGATCTGGGTTGTGGTGGTCCCCTCCACAGTAGCATTCCCATCTCCCTGGGGT